>NC_052072.1:825000-1002500 GCF_015852505.1 Tachyglossus aculeatus
TTGAGGCCTCCACTTCTTCCTCTTCCTCCTCTTTTCACTTCTCCTTGCTCGCCTCCCCCCACCCCACGGCCTCACCCGGTCTCCCGTGCTTCCTTCCCCCAGGGCGAGTCATCAAGACGAAAGACGGGCACGAAGTGCGACCGTGCAAGGTGGCAGACCGGACGGGCAGCATCACCATCTCCGTGTGGGACGAGGTCGGGGGCCTCATTCAGACCGGGGACATCATCCGACTGACCCGGGGGTAGGTGTCCGGGGGGGACCGAGACCGACCGGGCGCAGCCGGACCACGGCCACCGTCAGACCTCGTGCCAAGTGCCACCCGGGGTTAGAAGCCAGTGCGTCTGCGGGGGCGCGGATCGCAATCGCACTGGTCCCATTTTACAGATTAGGGGCTGATGAGCCCGAAGAGGGAAGTGGCTTGCCCACAGCAGGCAGGTGGCAGAACTGAAACTAGAACCCTCCCTTCCCCTCATCCCTCCGGGGCATGCTGCCATTCCAAGTGGGTCATTCATTCATTCATTCATTCATTCAATTGTATTTATTGAGCGCTTACTGTGTGCAGAGCACTGTACTAAGCGCTTGGGAAGTACAAGTTAGCAACATATAGAGGCGGCCCCTACCCAACAGCAGGCTCACAGTCTAGAAGGGGGAGACAGACAACAAAACATTTTAACAAAATAGAATAAATATGTACAAGTAAAATAGAGTAATAAATATGTACAAACGTATATACATATATGCAGGTGCTGTGGGGAGGGGAAGGAGGCAAGGTGGGGGATGGGGAGGGGGAGAGGAAGGAGGGGGCTCAGTCTGGGAAGGCCTCCTGGAGGAGATGAGCCCTCAGTAGGGCTTTGAAGGGTCAGGGCACCTCCCATCGAAATAATAATAATAATAATGATGGCATTTATTAAGCGCTTACTAGGTGCAAAGCACTGTTCTAAGCGCTGGGGAGGTTACAAATTGAGGAGGTTGTCCCACCGGGGGCTCACAGTCTTCATCCCCATTTTACAGATGAGGTAACTGGGGCCCAGAAAAGTGAAGTGACTTGCCCAAAGTCACACAGCTGATTCGAACCCATGACCTCTGACTCCAAAGCCCGGGCTCTTTCCACTGAGCCACGCTGCTTCTCTGAGTCATAAGTGGGGCACGAACTCTGACCTCGGGTGCCGGGGGGCGGGATGGCCAGCCTGGTCTTTCTGGATTGTTCTGGGTGGGTCGCCACACTGCTCCTGGGCGTCTACACCTGGTGGTGCTTGTGGTGGTGGCGGCGGCAGAAAACGGGTCAGTTCCTCATTTGGGGGAAGTGTGGGGCCGGGGATGTGATGACGTGGGACAAACCAGGCAGGAAGTGTGTGCGAGTGTGTGCGCACAGAGTGCAGCTGAAGCAGAGAAGCCTAGTGGCGAGAGCACGGGTTTGGGAGTCAGAGGATGTGGGTTCTAATTCCGCCACTCGTCTCCTGTGTGACCTTTGCTTCTCTGGGCCTCAGTCAACTCATCTGCAAAATGGAGTTTAAAAAACTATGGTACTTGTTAAGCGCTTACCACGTGCCAAGTACTGTTCTAAGCGCTGAGGTAGTTACAAGTTAATCAGGTTGGACACAGTGTACGTCCCACTTGGGACTCTCAGTCTTCATCCCCATTTCACAGATGAAATAATTGAGGCTTGCCCAAGGTCACACAGCAGACGTGCGGCATAGCCTGGATTAGAACCCCTTACCTTATGACCCCCAAGCCCGTGCTGTATCCACTAAGCCACCCTGCTTTTCAAGATGAAGACCGTGAGCCCCATGTGTGACAGGGACCTTGTCCAATCTGATTACCTTGTATTTACCCCAGTGCTTAGTACAGTGCTTGGCATGTGGCAAGCTCTTAAATACCATTAAAAAAAAACAAAGTTAAGGGGTACTGTAGCTGACTGGCATGTCAGAAATTCATCTGGGCTGATTTACTTCTGCCAATCTCTCTATAGTCAAAGCAACCATAGTATTGTATGGAAGCAGCGTGGCTCAGTGGAAAGAGCACGGGCTTTGGAGTCAGAGGTCGTGGGTTCAAATCCCGGCTCCGCCACTTGTCAGCTGTGTGACTTTGGGCAAGTCACTTAACTTCTCTGGACCTCAGTTCCGTCATCTGTAACATGGGGAGGAAGACTGTGAGCACCACGTGGGACAACCTGATTACCTTGTATGTACCCCAGCGCTTAGAACAGTGCTTTGCTCATAGTAAGCGCTTAACAAATACCAACATTATTATTATGATTATTATTATTATTATTATTAGCACTTAGTCTGTGCCAAGCACGGTCCTAAGGACTGGGATAGGCGGAATGTCATACGATCAAGGCGAGAAGCAGCATGGCCTGATGGAAAGAACCCGGTCCCGGGAGTCCGAGGTCCTGGGTTCTAATCCAGGCCCCGCCCCTTGCCTGCTGGGTGACCTTGGGCAAGTCACTTTACTTCTCTGTGCCTCAGTTCCCTCAACTGTAAAATAGGGAGTCAAAACCTGTTCTCCCTCCTACTTAGACTCTGAACCCCAGGTGGGGCCTGATTCATTCATTCATTCAGTCATTTATTGAGCGCTTACTGTGTGCAGAGCACTGTACTAAGCGCGTGGGATGTACAAGTCGGCAACATATAGAGGATGGTCCCTACCCAACAATGGGCTCACAGCCTAGAAGGGGGAGACAGACAACAAAACAAAACATGGAGACAGGTGTCAAAATCGTCAGAACAGATAGAATTATAGCTATAGGCACGTCATTAACAAAATAAATAGAATGGTAAATATGTACAAGTAAAATAAATAAAGTAATAAATCTGTACAAATATATACAAGTGCTGTCAGGAAGGGCAGGAGGTAGGGCGAGGGGGGATGATTCTGACATCTACCCCGACATAGATACATAGAAAAGATGATCATCATCATCAATCGTATTTATTGAGCGCTTACTATGTGCAGAGCACTGTACTAAGTGCTTGGGAAGTACAGATTGGCAACATATAGAGACAGTCCCTACCCAACAGTGGGCTCACAGTCTAAAAGTGGGCTCACAGTCTAAAATGATGTGCTTAACAGGTATATCATGATGATTGTTGCATATCTGTGCCTCTGTTTCCCCACTTGTAATATGGGGATAATTATACTTATCCTTCCTCATACTCAAGCTGTGAGCCCCAGGCGAGACTGGGGCTGTCTGGCCTGACTTTCTAGTATCTCCCTCAGCACTTAATACCGTACTTGATTCGTATAGTAAGCGCTTCACGTAAGATACCATAATTATCTTTATTAGGCTCGGTCCATATCCCGGACGGGCCTAAAGGTGGGGGGAGAGCAGATATTGAACCCGCGTTTTACAGATTAGGGACTCGGGGCTGAGAAGCGACACGTCCGAGGTCACCTAGCCGGCAACTAGCAGAAGCGAAGTTAGAACCCAGGTCTCAGCTCTGTTGTGTGTTTTTTCCACAAGGCTTTGCTTGTCCGTGTGCTGCAGGTCGACTAGCTCGCTTTGCTACCGACTCTGGCTTCACCCAAGCACAGCGCTCTGCCCAGAGTAGGTACCCAGGATACCCTGTTGATTGATTTTAGGTGTAACGGGGCGGGGAAATTGTCCCTCCGAACACTTCTCTGAGGCAAGAATGGGTTTTTACGTGCTAGAGGAGACGAGGTTTTTATGCCAAAGTACTTGTCTTTGGAGAAGAGAGGGTTTTTTAAATAGAAACAGCTGGGACCAGTACTGAACCCCTTCTGGTCACTGAGGCGCAGTGAAGGACCCAGGTTCACTGAGCACACAGTAAGCGCTCAATAAATACGATTGATTGATTGATTGACCCCCTTCGTCCCCCCGGGGAGTGGGTGGTCTAAGGGCGGGGGGCGTTCGTGACAGCCATGCAGGGAAAGACCAAAATGAGTCCAAAGGCAGAACAAGCCAAGAAAGAGTTTTTTACGACACATTCTGGGTGAAACAGGATTTGTTTGTGTACAGTGCTTGGCACACAGTACGTGCTTAACAGGTACGACTATTATCGTTATCATCATCATCGTTATTAGTAGTGATTACAAGACCGGAGTGAAACCAGTAAAAAGGCCAGTGAAACCAGTAAACCAGAAGAGGCTCCATGGCAGACAGCTCTGCTGCGGGACGCAGGCCTTGTTGCCCAGTGGGAGTCTGAGGGAGAATGAGCAGGGATCTCATCCCCATTTTACAGAGGAGGAAACTGAGTGTCTCTCGTTCTAGCGTCCTCCCCCAAGCGCTTAGTACAGTGCTCTGCACACAGTCGTGCTCAATAAATACAACTGACTGAATCAGAGAAGCTAAGCGACTTGCTTGGAGGAAAGACCAGGGGGAAGAGCTGGAATTGAGAAGCAGCGTCGGCCTAGGGGAAAGAGCACAGGCCTTGGGAGTCGGAGGACCTGGGTTTGAATCCTGACTCTGCCACTTGCCTGCCGTGTGTCCTTGGACAAGTCCCCTTCACTTCTTTGTGCCTGTTCCCTCAACTGCAAAATGGGGATTCAGTATCCAATCTTCCTGTTCTTTAGACTGAGCCCCATTTGGGTCCTGATGATTTTGGATCAGATACCACAGTCATAATTATTAGGTCTCTTCACTTCTG
Source organism: Tachyglossus aculeatus (assembly GCF_015852505.1). Lineage (NCBI taxonomy): Eukaryota > Metazoa > Chordata > Mammalia > Monotremata > Tachyglossidae > Tachyglossus > Tachyglossus aculeatus. Next base: position 829,608 of record NC_052072.1, read on the forward strand.
GTCCCAAGTACTATTATTAGAGATTATTGTGGTAATGGGTGAATGCTTAGTATGTGCCAAGCACTGCACCGAGCAGTGTGACTCAGTGGAAAGAGCCCGGGCTTGGGAGTCAGAAGTCATGTGTTCTAATCCCGGCTCCGCCACTCGTCAGCTCTGTGATTTTGTGCAAGTCACTTCTCTGTGCCTCAGTTTCCTCATCCGTCAAATGGGGATTAAGACGGTGAGCCCCACATGGGACAACCTGATTACCTTGTATCCCCCTAGCGCTTAGAACAGTGTTTGGTACATAGTAAGTGCTTAACAAATACCGTCATCATCATTATTATTATTATTACTAAGAGGTGGGGCAGACCCAAGAAGATCAGGCCTGCTGTGGTCATCCCTGACCCCACCTGGGGCTGCCAGTGGGGCACCTCCTGAGAACATCTCACAGAGTAAAAACTTGGTTGGGGCAGGGGGAGGGGAGGGGCTCAGAAAGCAGCAGCACACGTGGGATACGAGAGCTTCGAAATGAGGGAAGGGGCTTGGGAGGGTTGGGGGTCGTGTGTGTCTTCGAGGCCGGAGCCTCTGGTCCTGTGGGGACCGCGTCCCCTTATAGGAATGGGGTCCGGCCGGCCAGTGAACCGAGCCGGCAGAGGAGGTGGAGTCCGGGGAGCGGGTCTGTGCCCCGCGCCCACCGCCCTGGCCACCTCACTGCCAGAGCTGAGGGTGTCGGCCTGCTCCACAGACTTACTGGTTTCCTTTATCGTGTGTGTGTGTTGAGCACCGTGCTGAGCGCTGGAGTACGAACAAGGAAACCTGGGCGGACACAGCCCCCGCCCCACATGGAGCTCCGGATGCCGGGATTTCTCTGGGAACTGGGAGGGCCGGATGCTGGGAAGCCCCCAGCCGTCACGGGGGCGGCCGCGAGGGGAACGCGCTCCGGCCCTCCTCAAGTTGTCATCTCTCTTGCTGTTCGTGTCCCCTCCCTCCCCCGCCCCGACAGGTACGCGTCCATGTGGAAAGGCTGCCTGACGCTGTACACCGGCCGCGCGGGCCTGCTCCACCGCATCGGCGAGTAAGTACCGGCCCGGCCCGACCTGTCGCCCCACCCGGGGCCGAGCCCCTACTCAACCCCCGCTGGCCGGACCGGCCGGACTCGTTACCCGATCGGCCCGTGGCCCTTGGGGCGACTACTGGCGTCTGGAGGCGGGCACCGCTCATCCTCAGACCGACTCGCTCAGATAACCGGACCCCTTCTCTCTCTTGTCGCCCACGTAGCTGCTCTGGTTGATTCCTGGTCCCGAGGATGGTGTGGACACCCCTTCCTCCACCCACCCCTACTGGGGTCACGGGATTTCTTTCTTCTGGCTATGCCTCCCCTTGGGCTAAGTCTCAGCCTTGGGGGCTGAGAGCGTCTGCCGGTCTCTGCCCCTCCCGTTGCCCTCTCCCTGTGCGTATGTATGTGTACACGTGTAGCTTTTGTGGTTCGCCGTCTCCCCGTGTCTCCGCAGGTTCTGTATGGTGTACTCAGAAGTGCCAAACTTCAGCGAGCCCCAGGCGGACCCCCGCGGCCCCTTCAGCAGAGCGGTACGAGCCCCTTCCCTCCCTCCCCACCCGGCTGCTCGCCCACCGACAAAATAGGATCGACCGAGGGCAGCTTTGGAGGCTTAGCGCCGGGCGGGGTCTGCCCGAGCCGTGTGGGGGTGGGAACTTGGCCGGGGGGAGGGACTGGCTGCTCTGGTTGAGGGGCGGGGGGTTTCTTCACTTCTGCCCCCCCAAACCGGCTTCTTTCAGGTGCCCGGGGACCTGAAACCGACATCTCCGACCAAGCCCTCGTGTGCGGGGATGTCTGGGGGTGAGTGTCCGGCGTGGGGGCGGCAACTCCCCTTCCCGCTCTGGGCTGCCGGCGGGGAGGGGCCGCCCACGGCCAGAACGAACGCCGACTCGCCGCCCCCGTCTTCTCTCTGTCTTCCCCCTCAAGGAAACGGGGGCCCGAACCCAGGCGAGCCCACGGCCTTCCCGGTGTCCTACGGTCACTCCCACAGCCGGGCCAGGCCCGGGCGAGGCAGGGATCGGGGGCCTCCCATGGGCCCCGTCCAGCCGGCCCTGCCCCCAGCAACCAACGGGAGGGACCCCCGTCGGGCCCGGAAGAGGTGACCCCCTCCCCTTTACCCCCGGCCGATGGGGGCCACTGGCCCGGTCCCACCCTGTGCACTTTCAAGGATGGCGAGCTGTGAAAACCGACTTATCTGTGGGCCGGCCGGTCAGTCGATCTGTCTCCGTCCGTCTGTCGAGCTCGGGCCGGGAAAACGGGTGGCCGGTCTGGGGGCTGACGCCCACCCGCTGGCCGTTCTGCCCGGGCCAGGCCTGGGCCAGCGCCTTGCTGACTGCCCGGGGGCTGGGGGGCAGCTTGGTCGTCTTTTTCGTCGTCGCCGTACCTTTGGTTTGTTTAAATCCTTTTTTTATATTCCGTCAAGAAGTAAGCCCCGGAGCAGGCCCTCTGGAAGACTGACCCGTGCCTTCTCTCCAACCACCAGCCCTGCCCTCATGCGTCTCCCGCACCAGCCGGCCCGGCAATTCTAGTTTGACTCTGTCTCCTGACCCCCCGCCGCCCGCCGTGGAGTCAAGGGGTAGGCCGGGCTCCATCCCTCTCAGCGTCCTGCGACGGGTGGGAGGCCTCCGGCCTGAGGCCAGTTAGACTTGGGCATGCCACTTCCAAAGACTTTCAGGTCCCCCTTGGAGAAACTGCCGTGTGTAGCCGGCGGTGACGGGGCCGCCAAGTTAAAACCTCAGCGAGCAGCCGTGACCAAGTGGAGGGGTGAGGCCGAGGTGGGACGGGGGCGGGGGAAGAGGAGGAGAGATGGGGCCGGGCCCACATCTGTGACCTTTGGTTGTTCCCCTGCCCGGCCAAAAAGTGGCCTGTTGCTACTGCTCCCTCCCTGCTGGGAGAGCTGGGGCCAAGGGTGCCATTTTATGGCACAGGAGCCTTGACCTTGGTCCAACGTGGCTTTCGGCCGTTATCTGGGCTACGGTTCTTCTCAGGAATGCTCGCTGCGCCTCTGGCCAGCCTAGGGGGGAGAATGAGCTGTTTCGGGGAGGGGGCCACGGCCTCAAGCTCCCCCTTAGGACTGCCCCCAGCCGCAGGTGGGCCTGTCGCCCGGCTGCTGGAGCTGACCTCGAATAAACTCGCACTAGTGTTTTCACGTGGGCTGCACCCCTGGTCCCGCCTCGAGCACCCCATCCCGCCCCGGCCACCTCCTCCGTCCCTGAAAGATGGGAGCCGCCCTAAGTTGGTGACTTAAACGCAATTATGAGGAAGGAGAAGTGGACTTTCGTCAGATACCCTGCTGTCCCAGGAGGCGGTGGCCAGTGGCCGCCTGCCAGGGGCCGTGCACTGTACTAAGCACTGGGGAAAGTACAACTGAAACACAAAACACATTCCAGTGAAGGGGATTTATGAAGCGCACACTGTGGGCAGAGCACTGTGCTAAGCATGCAGGAGGGTATGATGGTAGGTTCACCCAGAACCTGAGGGAGTTTGGAACTACTCTAAGGTCACCAATGACCAGGCTAAATCTTAACAGGCTCCATCCTGAGTATCCTTAACCCCTTGCCAGTCTTCGACACAAACTCCCACCCCCACCTCTAGAAATACTGTCCAAGCTTGGATTCACTGACACCTTTTTTTTTTTAAAAAAAAGCATTGGTTAAATACTATGTGCCAGACACTGTACTAAGCACTCTTGGTTTCACCGACACTATTTTTTTTTTTTTAAATAGCATTTGGTAAGTAGTTGCTATGTGCCGGGCACTGTACTAAGCACTGGGGGAAATATGAGCTTATCAGGTTGTCCTACACGGGACTCACAGTCTGCATCCCCATTTTAAAGATGGAACTGAGGTCTAAAAAAGTGACTTAAGCAAGGTCACAGAGCAGACACGTGGCAGGTCCTTCAGATTCCCGGGCCTGTGCTTCAGCCACTAAGCCACCCTGCTTTTCATCCTCATTCTCTTTCTATCAGTATACTTCTAGCCGCTCCTCAGCCTCCCACCCCCAATTGGGGCAGTCCCTCAATGCTCAGTTCTGGGTCCCCTTCACTTCTCCATCTACACCCACTCTTTTGGGAAAGCTCATTCACTCCCGTGGCTTCAAAACTACCATCTCTATTTCAATGGCTACTTGAGAAGCAGCGTGGCCTAGTGACAAGTACCAGCTTGTGAACCAGAGACTGTGGGTTCTAATCCCAGCTCTGCCTCCTGTCAGCTGTGTGATCTTGGGCAAATCACTTTACTTCTCTGTGCGTCATTTCCCTCATCTGTAAAATGAGGATTGAGACTGAGCCCCTCGGACGTGGAACGGGGGCTGTATCCAATCCGATTTGCGTGTATCCAACCCAGCGCTCAGTATAGTGTCTGACACATTGTAAGTGTCTAACAAATACCATAATTATCTACTTCCAAGTCATCTCTACATGATGTCCTAGGGTGGCCCTGTGATACCTCAAGCTCAGGCTGTCCAAAGCTTAAAATTTATTTATGGAATCCCATACACCACCTAAATGTCCCCATCCACTGTTAGTATGACCACTATCCTCACAGCCTTGGTGTAATCCTTGGCTCCTTTTAACCTTCATTCAGTCCCGAAGTCCTGGCAGATCTTCACGGAAGCTCCTGAATCCTTTCCATATAAACCACTACCATCAATCAGTGGTATTTATTGAGCACTTGTTAACTTACAGAGCACCGTACTAAGCACAATACAACAGGATTAGCAGACATGTTCCCTGCCCACCATGAGCTTGCAGTCTAGAGGGGAAGACAGACATTAATAGAAGTATAATGTATAATTAAAAGTTAGGTTCGTAAGAGCTGAGGGGTTGAAGGTGGGATGAATACCAGAATACCCCAAGGTCACAGATCCAAGTGCATAGATGACGCAGAAGGGAGAGAGAGCCGGAGGGCTTCAACTGGGAAGGCTTCTTGGAGGAGATGTGGCCTTAGTAGTGCTTTGAAGGTTGGGAGAGCAATGGTCTGGTGTAGAAGGTGATCACACACTCATCATATCCCACCTTGATGACTGCATCAGCCTCTTTGCTGGCCTCCCTGCCTCCAGCCTCTCCCTTCTCTAGACCACACTTCACTCCTGCCTGGACCATCTTTTCTAGAACAGCATTCTGCACCCATTCCTCCACTCCTGAAGACTCTCCAGATTGATTTTAAGATCGTTGTGGGCAAGAACATGTCCATCAACTCCATTATATAGTATTCTCCCAGGAGCATAGTACAGTGCTCTGCACACAGTAAGCGCTTGATAAATATGATTGATTGCAGGCTCTAAGTTCCTCGTGGGCAGAGGATGTGTCTACCAAGTCTGTTGTATTCTCTCTCAAGTAGTACAGGCACTGTGTATACAGTAAGTACAATGTTCATTCAATCCATTCAGTTGTATTTATTGAGTGTTGGGTAGGGACCGTCTCTATATGTTGCCAACTTCCCAAGCGCTTAGTACAGTGCTCTGCACTCAGTAAGTGCTCAAATACGATTGAATGAATGAACGGTGAGCACTGTTCTAAGCACTTGGGAGAGTCCACTAGAATAGACACATTCCCTGCCCACGATGAGCTTGTAGTCTAGGGAGGCAGCACGGTGTAGTGGATAGAGCTTGGGCCTGGGATTCATAAGGCCATGGGCCCTAATCCTGACTCTGCCACATCTAATGTGTGACCTTGGACAAATCATTTCACTTCTCTGTGCCTCAGTTCCCTTATCTGGAAAACGGGGATTGAGACTGAGCCCCACATGGGGACAGGGACTGTGTCCAACCAGATTTGCTTGTCTGCACCCAGCGCTTAGTGCAGTGCCTGGCTCATAGTAAGGGCTCAACAAACCCCATCGTTATTATTATTACACACTGTAATCAATGGCACTGAGTGATCATTTGGGCTTAGAGAGCTTCGGGGCTATGGGCCTATAGATAATTGATTATTGTGAGCCCACTCTTTTAGACTGTGAGCCCACTGTTGGGTAGGGACTGTCTCTATATGTTGCCAACTTGTACTTCCCAAGCGCTTAGTGCAGTGCTCTGCACGCAGTAAGTGCTCAATAAATATGATTGATTGATTGGGCTGTGAGCCAACTATTGGGTAGGGACTGTCTATATGTTGCCAACTTGTACTTCCCAAGCGTTTAGTACAGTGCTCTGCACACAGTAAGCGCTCAGTAAATACGATTGATTGATTGATTGATTGGGCATTAGGAGTGTGCAAAGCACTCTGGGAAAATGAGGTACGTCACGCGGGGGGAAGAGACGTCCGGGACTGCTTTGTCAACTGCTAGCGCGCGCCCTCTGGTGGCGCAGCACTTCGCGCAGGCGCAGAGAGGGCGGAGCGCCCGTCGCGCAGGCGCAGAGGGGGTCGGAGCTCCCGTCGCGCAGGCGCAGAGAGGTCGGAGCGCCCGCCGCGCCGGCGCAGGGAGCTAGTCGGGCAGCCGTCCACGGCGCAGGCGCAGAGGGCCCGGAGGGCCTCCCTCCATCGCGCAGGCGCAGTTGTCGCTCAGTCCTCCCGGGCGGCGGCCCATCCTCTCCGCGCGGAGGATGATGGGATGGGGCCAGTGGCCTTCGAGGCCCTCGCCCAGGGTTGTGCCCGCAATGTTATTGTTATCATTATCAATAATGATAATTCTGCTATTTGTTAAGCGCTTACTAGGTGCAAAGCACTGTCCTAAACGCTGGGGAGGTTACAAAGTGATCAGGTTGTCCCACATGGGGCTCCCAGTCTTAATCCCCATTTAACAGATGAGGGAACTGAGGCCCAGAGAAGTGAAGTGACTTGCCCAAAGTCACCCAGCTGACAATTGGCGGAGCCGGGATTTGAACCCATGACCATGGACCCCAAAGCCCGGGCTCTTTCAATTCTGGTATGTGTTGAGCGCTTACTAGGTGCCAGGCACCGTACTAAGCGCTGGGGTGGATCCAAGCAAATCGGGTTGGACGCAGTCCCTGCCCCACGTGGGGGCTCAGAAATCTCAATCCCCATTTAACAGATGAGGTAACTGAGGCCCAGAGAAGTGAAGTGACTTGCCCAAAGTCACCCAGCTGACAATTTATTTATTTATTTTAGATTTATTTATTTATCTTATAAATAATATTTATTTATTTAATAAGTAAATAGATTTATTTATTTTACTTGTACATATCTATTCTATTTAATTTTGTTAACATGTTTTGTTCTCTGTCTCCCCCTTCTAGACCGTGAGCCCGCCGTTGGGTAGGGACCGTCTCTAGACGTTGCCAAGTTGGACTTCCCAAGCGCTTAGTACAGTGCTCTGCACACAGTAAGCGCTCTGTGAATACGATTGATTGATTGATCTTCAGGAGATTAGGAGATGGGGCTGGGCTGCAGCCCAAAACATTCATTTGTCGTCGGTGAACGGGCTCATGGTCGCTTTGCGTTTCTATATTTTCTCAGACTTCCTCCGAGCGTCAGCTCCATTCTTCGGAGCGAAGTTAGCAGCTAACCACGGATGAACTTATTCCAACTGGCCCACGGTGAAGCGGAAAGGAAAGTGTGTTCATCATCATCATCAATCATCAATCGTATTTATTGAGCGCTTACTGTGTGCAGAGCACCGGACTAAGCGCTTGGGAAGTCCAAGTTGGCAACATCTAGAGACAGTCCCTACCCAACAGTGGGCTCACAGTCTAAAAGGGGGAGACAGAGAACAAAACCAAACATACTAACAAAATAAAATAAATAGAATAGATAGGTACAAGTAAAATAATAAATAGTGTAATAAATATGTACAAACATATATACAGGTGCTGTGGGGAAGGGAAGGAGGTAAGATGGGGGGATGGGGAGGGGGACGAGGGGAAGATCAAGTGTGTTGATATTTTCATTCAATCGTATTTATTGAGCGCTTACCGTGTGCAAAGCACTGTATTTAGCGCTTGGGAAAGTATAATACAACAACAGACACATTCATAGCCCACAGCTAGCTCACAGTCTAGAGGGCAAGACAGATATTAATATACATAAATTACAGAGAAGCAGCGTGGCTCAATGGAAAGAGCCGGGCTTGGGAGTCAGAGGTCATGGGTTCTAATCCCGGCTCCCCCACATGTCTGCTGGGTGACCTTGGGCCAGTCACTTCACTTCTCTGAGCCTCAGTTACCTCATCTGTAAAGTGGGGATTAAGGCCCAGTGGGACAACGTGATCACCTTGTATCGTCCCAGCACCTGGAACAGTGGTTTGCACATAGTAAGCACTTAACAAATGCCATCATCATCATCGTTATTATTATTACACATACATCTATAATTCTATTAATCTATTTTGATGGAGTTGACGCCTGTCTACTTGTTTTGTTTTGTTGCCTGTCCCCCAGTTCTAGACTGTGAGCCCATTGTTGGGTAGGGATTGTCTCTATCTGTTGCCGAATTGGACTTCCCAAGCGCTTAGTACAGTGCTCTGCAAACAGTAAGCACTCAATAAATACGATTGAATGAATGAATACATCAGGTCTTGAGCATCTACTAGGAGCAAAGTGCTGTACTGGATGCCAACTGGGTGCAGAGGGCTGCTCTGGGCACCTTTACACCTTGGAGTAGGCAATAAAAACAGAGGAAAGCAGGTGCATCTGGAAACACGAGGAAACGAAAATGGATAATTTAATAAGGTGACGCCAACACTACTTGTCCAAGTTTGCCAACTTGTACTTCCCAAGCGCTTAGTACAGTGCTCTGCACACAGTAAGCGGTCAATAAATACGATTGAATGAATGAATGAACAAACTTCACTTCTCTGGGCCTCAGTTCCCTCATCTGTAAAATGGGGATGAAGACAGTGAGCCCCACGGGGGACAACCTGATCACCTTGTATCCCCCCCAGCGCTTAGAACAGTGCCTCACACATAGTAAGTGCTTAACAAATGCCATCATTATTATTATTATTCTCTGTGCCTCAGTGACCTCATCTGTAAAATGGGGATGAAGACTGAGCCCTGCGGGGGAAACCTGATAACCTTGTATCCCCCCAGCGCTTAGAACAGTGCTTGGCACATAGTAAGCACTTAACAAATGCCATCGTTATTGTTATTCTTCTCTGTGCCTCAGTTACCTCATCTGTAAAATGGGGATGAAGGCTTTGAGCCCCATGGGGGACAACCTGATCACCTTGTATCCCCCCCAGCGCTTAGAATAGTGCTTGGCACATAGTAAGCACTTAACAAATGCCATCATTATTATTCTTCTTCTCTGTGCCTCAGTTACCTCATCTGTAAAATGGGGATGAAGGCTTTGAGCCCCACGGGGGACAACCTGATCACCTTGTATCCCCCCCCCCCCAGCGCTTAGAACAGTGCTTGGCACGTAGTAAGCGCTTAACAAATGACATCATTATTATTCTTCTTCTCTGTGCCTCAGTTACCTAATCTGTAACATACGGATGAAGACTGTGAGCCCCACAGGGGGCAACCTGATCACCTTGTATCCCCCCAGCGCTTAGAACAGTGCTAGGCACATAGTAAGCTTAACAAAGTCCAGTGCTCTGCACACAGTAAGCGCTCAATAAATACGATTGAATGAATGAATGAATGAAAATGCCATCATTATTATTGCTAAACGCTCAATAAATGCAAATTGAGTCTGTGATCCTGCTGTTGGGTAGGCACCGTCTCTATATGTTGCCAACTTGTACTTCCCAAGCGCTTAGTACACTGCTCTGCCCACAGTAAGCGCTCAATTAATATGAATGAATGAATGAATGAGTCACAAATAGGACGAAGAACCAGGTGGGACTCGCTGTCCAGCAGCGACATCTAGAGGATGGTCGGCGCAACTGCCAGCTTTGAAATAATAATAATAATAATCAATCAATCAATCGTATTTATTGAGCGCTAACTGTGTGCAGAGCACTGGACTAAGCGCTTGGGAAGTACAAGTTGGCAACATATAGAGACAGTCCCTACCCAACAGTGGGCTCACAGTCTAAAAGGGGGAGACAGAGAACAAAACCAAACATACTAATAAAATAAAATAGAATAGATATGTACAAGTAAAATAAATAAATAAATAAATAACTATAACAAATATGTGCAAACATATATACATATATACAGGTGCAATGACAGCTTCATCAGGGAAGGCATCTTGGAGGAGAGGGGCTTTTAATAAGGCTCTGAAGGAGGGGAGAGTCATCGTCTGTTGGATTTGAGGAGGGAGGGCGATCCGGGCCGGAGGCAGGACGTGGGCCGGGGGTCGGTACCTGTATATATGTATATATGTTTGTACATATTTATTACTCCATTTATTTATTTATTTTACTTGTACATATGTATTCTATTTATTTTATTTTGTTAGTATGTTTGGTTTTGTTCTCTGTCTCCCCCTTCTAGACTGTGAGCCTGCTGTTGGGTAGGGACTGTCTCTATATGTTGCCAACTTGTACTTCCCAAGCGCTTAGTACAGTGCTCTGCACATAGTAAGCGCTCAATAAATACGATCGATGATGATGATGATGATGATGGAGTTTCCGTGACAAGGTTGGCATTAGAAGAGCGGAGTGCGTGGCCTAAGTTGTGGAGTAGGAGTGCAGTGAGTTGAGGTAGGAGGGGGAAAGGGGATTGAGGGCTTTAAAGCCTCTGGTGAGGAGTTTCTCTTTGACGGGGAGGTAATAATAATGATAATAATAATAATGGTGGTATTTGTTAAGCGCTTACTATGTGCAAAGCACTGTTCTAATCAATCAATCAATCAGTCGTATTTATTGAGCACTTACTGTGTGCAGAGCACTGTACTAAGCGCTTGGGAAGTACAAGTTGGCGACATATAGAGACGGTCCCTACCCAACAGTGGGCTCACAGTCTAAAAGGGGGAGACAGAGAACAAAACCAAACATACTAACAAAATAAAATAAATAGAATAGATATGTACAGGTAAAATAAATAGAGTAATAAATATGTACACACATATATACAGGTGCTGTGGGGAAGGGAAGGAGGTAAGATGGGGGGGATGAAGAAGGGGACGAGGGGGAGAGGAAGGAAGGGGCTCAGTGTGGGAAGGCCTCCTGGAGGAGGTGAGCTCTCAGTAGGGCCTTGAAGGGAGGAAGAGAGCGAGCTTGGCGGAGGGGCAGAGGGATTGGGGGCATTCCGGGCCCGGGGGAGGACGGGGGCCGGGGTTCGATGGCGGGATGTTCTAAGCACTGGGGGGATACAAGGTGATCAGGTTGTCCCACTTGGGGCTCACAGTCTTAATCCCCATTTTACAGATGAGGGAACTGAGGCACAGAGAAGTTAAGTGGCTTGCCCAGGGTCACACAGCTGACAAGTGGCAGAGTCGGGATTCGAACGCATGACCTCTGACTCCCAAGCCCACGCTCTTTCCACTAAGCCATGCTGCGTGGCAGGTAGATGGGCAAACCCTGGAGGGAGGAACTTGCCCTGAACGTTTTTGTTGCAGCGTGGCCCAGTGGAAAGAGCCCGGGCTTGGGAGTCAGAGGTCATGGGTTCGAATCCCAGCTCCGCCACTTGTCTTCTGTGTGACTTTGGGCTAATCACTTCGCTTCTCTGGGCCTCAGTTCCCTCATCTGGAAAATGGGGATTAAGACTGTGAGGAATCCCAGCTCCGCCACTTGTCATCTCTGTGACTTTGGGGTAATCACTTCACTTCTCTGGGCCTCAGTTCCCTCATCTGGAAAATGGGGATTAAGACTGTGAGCCCCACATGGGACAACCTGATCACCTTGTATCCTCCCCAGAGCTTAGAACAGTGCTCTGCACATAGTAAGCGCTTAACAAATGCCATTATTATTATTATTATTATTATTATTATTATTATCATCATCCGGGCAGCAGAGTGAAGGATGGACTGGAGTGGGGAGAGACAGGAGGCAGGGAGGTCAGTGAGGAGGCTGATACAGTCATCAGCTGATACAGTTCCCTCATCTGTAAGACTGTGAGCCCCCCATGGGACAACCTGATCACCTTGTAAACTCCCCAGCGCTTAGAACAGTGCTTGGCACATAGTAAGCGCTTAATAAAAATGCCATCATCATCAAGCATTTATTTATCTTGTACTTTTCTATTCTATTTATTTTATTTTGTTAGTATGTTTGGTTTTGTTCTCTCTCTCCCCTTTCCAGACTGTAAGCCCACTGTTGGGTAGGGACTGTCTCTATATGTTGCCAGCTTGTACTTCCCAAGCGCTTAGTACAGTGCTCTGCACACAGTAAGTGCTCAATAAATGCGATTGATTGATTGATTGATTGTATCCATTCATTCATAAAGGGGTGGCAGTTTGGATGGAGAGGAAAGGACAGATTTTAGTCATGTTGTGAAGGCGGAACCGATGGGATTTAGTCATGGATTGAATATGTGGGTTGAATAATAATAATAACGGCGATGGCATTTGTTAAGCGCTTACTATGTGCCAAGCACTGTTCTAAGCACTGGGGTGGGGGGGGGATACAAGGTGATCAGGTTGTCCCACGTGGGGCTCACAGTCTTCGTCCCCATTTTACAGGGGAGGTAACTGAGGCCCAGGGAAGTGAAGTGACTTGCCCAAGGTCACACAGCAGACACAGCAGATGGAGAAGCAGCGTGGCTCACTGGAAAGAGCTCGGGCTTTGTAGTCAGAGGTCATGGGTTCAAATCCCGGCTCTGCCAACTATCAGCTGTGTGACTTTGGGCAAGTCACTTCACTTCTCCGGGCCTCAGTTACCTCAGCTGTAAAATGGGGATTAATCAATCAATCAGTCATATTTATTGAGCACTTACTGTGTGTAGAGCACTGTACTAAGCGCTTGGGAAGTACAAGTTGGCAACATATAGAGACAGTCCCTACCCAACAGTGGGCTCACAGTCTAAAAGACTGTTAAGACTGTGAACCCCTTGTGGGACAACCTAATCACCTTGCAACTTCCCCAGCGCTTAGAACAGTGCTTTGCACATAGTAAGCGCTTGATAAATGCTATCGTCATCATCATCATCATCAATCGTATTTATTGAGCGCTTACTATGTGCAGAGCACTGTACTAAGCACTTGGGAAGTACAATTGGCAACATATAGAGACAGTCCCTACCCAACAGTGGGCTCACAGTCTAAAAGGGGGAGACAGAGAACAAAACCAAACATACTAACAAAATAAAATAAATAGAATAGATATGTATTATTATTATCATTATTAGACACATGGTGCTGCCAGGATTAGAACCCACGACCTCTGACTCCAAAGCCCGGGCTCTTGCCACCAAGCCACGCTGCTTCTCTAATGAGAGAGAGGAGTCAAGGATCATCATCATCATCATCATCAATCATATTTATTGAGCGCTTACTATGTGCAGAGCACTGTACTAAGCGCTTGGGAAGTCCAAGTTGGCAACATATAGAGACGGTCCCTACCCAATCGTGGGCTCACAGTCTAAAAGGGGGAGACAGAGAACAAAACCAAACATACTAACAAAATAAAATAAATAGAATAGATATGCATTATTATTATTATTATTATTAGACAATCAATAAATACGATTGATGATGATGATTAGACACGTGGTGCAGCTGGGATTAGAACCCACAACCTCTGACTCCGAAGCCCGGGCTCTTGCCACCAAGCCACGCTGCTTCTCTAATGATGAGAGAGAGGAGTCAAGGATGACACCAAGGTTAGGGGCTTGTGAGATGGGAAAGATGACGGTGCCGTCTATCATCATTATCATCATCAATCGTATTTATTGAGCGCTTACTATGTGCAGAGCACTGTACTAAGCGCTTGGGAAGTACAAATTGGCAACATATAGAGACAGTCCCTACCCAACGGTGGGCTCACAGTCTAAAAGTCTGTAGTGATGGGAAAGTCGGGGGGAGGACGGGGTTTGGGGGGGAAGAAAAGGAGTTCCGTTTGGGACATTTTCCCTTTGTGGTGACAGGAGGGCCTCCAAGTAGAGATGTCGGAAAGGCAGGAGGAGATGCGAGATGACTGCAGAGAGGGAGAGAGATCAGGGCTGGAGGTGGAGATTTGGGTGTCATCCTCATCGCTTAGTACAGTGCTCTGCACATAGTAAGCGCTCAACAAATACGATTGATGATGATGACGATCCTCATAGAGCTGGGAGTTGAAGCTATGGGAGTGAATGAGTTCTCCAAGGGAGTGAGCGGAGATGGAGGATAGAAGGGGACCCAGAAATGAAACCCTGAGGGACCCCCACAGTCAGGGGATGGGAGGGAGAGGAGGACCCCGCGAAGGAGACCGAGAAGGAGCGGCCAGAGGGATAAGAGGAGAACCAGAAGAGGACAGTGTCAGTGAAGCCAAGGCGGAGGAGGATTAGGATGGAGTACAGGCCGCCGGATTTGGCAAGAAGGACGTCGCTAGACTGTGAGCCCGCTGTTGGGTAAGGACCGTCTCTATATGTTGCCAACTTGTACTTCCCAAGCGCTTAGTGCAGCGCTCTTCCCAGACTGAGCCCCTTCCTTCCTCTCCCCCTCTCCATCCCCCCCATCTTACCTCATCATCATCATCATCATCAATCGTATTTATTGAGTGCTTACTGTGTGCAGAGCACGGTACTAAGTGCTTGGGAAGTGCAAGTTGGCAACATATAGAGACGGTCCCTACCCAATAGTGGGCTCACAGTCTAAAAGGGGGAGACGGAGAACAAAACCAAACGTACTAACAAAATGAAATAAATAGAATAGATATGTACAAGTAAAATAAGTAAATAAATAAATAGAGTAATAAATACGTACAAACATGTATGCATATATACAGGTGCTGTGGGGAAGGGAAGGAGGTAAGATGGGGGGGATTGAGAGGGGGACGAGGGGGAGAGGAAAAAGGGGGTGCAGTCTGGGAAGGCCTCCTGGAGAAGGTGGGCTCTCAGTAGGGCCTTGAAGGGAGGAAGAGAGTGAGCTTGGCGGATGCCCACAGCACCTGTATATATGTATATATGTCTGTACATATTACTCTATTTATTTATTTAGTTTACTTGTACATATCTATTCTATTTATTTTATTTTGTTAGTATGTTTGGTTTTGTTCTCTGTCTCCCCCTTTTAGACTGTGAGCCCACTGTTGGGTAGGGACTGTCTCTAGATGTTGCCAACTTGTACTTCCCAAGCACTTAGTTCAGTGCTCTGCACACATTAAGCGCTCAACAAATACGATTGATTGATTGCTTTGCACACCGTAAGTGCTCAATAAATACGATTGAATGAATGAATGAATGGTGACTTTTAGACTGTGAGCCCACTGTTGGGTAGGGACTGTCTCTATGTGTTGCCAATTTGTACTTCCCAAGCGCTTAGTACAGTGCTCTGCACATAGTAAGCGCTTAATAAATACGATTGATGATGATGATGATGGTGACCTCTGAGAGGGCGGTTTCTGTGGAGCGAAGGGGACGGAAGCCAGATCGGAGGCCGGGTCGGCTCAGCCCCACGACGCGGCCGTCCGATCCCGAGAACACAGCCGGCTAGGAGGTACGGCAGAGTTAAGAAGGCCGATGCTTTTTCTTTTTCGTCTCATCACTGAGTATTTATTATATATAACAAATACATGAAAAAGAAAAAACTATATTGTGTGATATAAATAGTTTATTTACATTACAGAAAAACATCAAGACAATGTATACTATCTCAAATATATCGATACATAATCCAATAGAGCTGTAGTACGGGTTTTCATTGGTGTCGATTACCACAAAAGCAAGGCAACATGTGTTGTTCACGTCTAAGTTCCGGCCCCGGTCCAGGACGGGGCAGCTTGGCCGAGGGAGAGAGAACCATGCACTTTTCAAATCAGTCTGGTCGACGCTCTGGTCGTGTTGTCTGACCCGTAGTGGCCCGTAGTCTGCTTCTGCCTGTGCATTCTGTTGCTCCGCGGACATTTCCTGAAATGGGGAGGGTCCGCAGGGTTCAGGGGGGACCGGGTTGAGGGGAGACACGCTGTACCGAACGCTTGAGGAAGGACGAAACTCCCGGCTTACTCCCTTTCTTCATCCCCTCTCCCAGCCCGCGGCACTCATGTCCATTATCCGTCATTTCTGTATTTCTACAAATGTCCGTCTAGACGGTCAGCTCGCTGTGGGCAGGGAATGCGTCTGTAAATTATTGTATCATCTGCCCCTCTAGACAGGCAGCTCGCTGTGGGCAGGGAATGCGTCTTTAAATTATTGTATCGTCTGCCCCTCTAGACAGCTCATTGTGGGCAGGGAATGTGTTTGTAAATTATTGTATCATCTGCCCCTCTAGACGGTCAGCTCGCTGTGGGCAGGGAATGTGTCTGTATATTATTGTATCGTCTGCCCCTCTAGACAGCTCACTGTGGGCAGGGAATGTGTTTGTAAATTATTGTATCGTCTGCCCCTCTAGATGGTCAGCTCGCTGTGGGCAGGGAATGTGTCTGTAAATTATTGTATCCTCTGTCCCTCTAGACAGCTCGTTATGGGCAGGGAATGTGTCTGTAAATTGTTGTATCATCTGCCCTTCTAGATGGTCAGCTCGCTGTGGGCAGGGAATGTGTCTGTAAATTATTGTATCGTCTGCCCCTCTAGACAGTCAGCTCATTGTGGGCAGGGAATGTGTCTGTATATTATTGTATTGTCTGCCTCTCTAGATGGTCAGCTCACTGTGGGCAGAGAATGTGTCTGTATATTATTGTATCATCTGCCCCTCTAGACCATCAGCTCGCTGTGGGCAGAGAATGTGTCTGTATATTACTGTATTGTCTGCCCCTCTAGACGGTCAGCTTGCTGTGGGCAGGGAATGTGTCTGTAAATTATTGTATCGTCTGCCCCTCTAGACAGTCAGCTCATTGTGGGCAGGGAATGTGTCTGTAAATTATTGTATCTTCTGCCCCTCTAGACAGCTCATTGTGGGCAGGGAATGTGTTTGTAAATTATTGTATCATCTGCCCCTCTAGACGGTCAGCTCGCTGTGGGCAGGGAATGTGTCTGTAAATTATTGTATCCTCTGTCCCTCTAGACAGCTCGTTATGGGCAGGGAATGTGTCTGTAAATTGTTGTATCATCTGCCCCTCTAGATGGTCAGCTCGCTGTGGGCAGGGAATGTGTCTGTAAATTATAGTATCGTCTGCCCCTCTAGACAGTCAGCTCACTGTGGGCAGGGAATGTGTCTGTATATTATTCTATTGTCTGCCCCTCTAGACGGTCAGCTCACTGTGGGCAGGGAATGTGTCTGTAAATTATTGTATCGTCTGCCCCTCTAGACGGTCAGCTCACTGTGGGCAGGGAATGTGTTTGTAAATTATTGTATCGTCTGCCTCTCTAGACGTTCAGCTCATTGTGGTCAGGGAATGTGTCTGTAAATTATTGTACCGTCTGCCCCTCTAGACGGTCAGCTTGCTGTGGGCAGGGAATGTGTCTGTATATTATTGTATCATCTGCCTCTCTAGATGGTCAGCTCGCTGTGGGCAGGGAATGTGTCTGTAAATTATTGTATCATCTGCCCCTCTAGACAGTCAGCTCGTTGTCGGCAGAGAATGTGTCTGTATATTACTGTATTGTCTGCCCCTCTAGACAGTCAGCTCGCTGTGGGCGGGGAATGTTTCTGTAAATTATTGTATCATCTGCCCCTCTAGACCATCAGCTCATTGTGGGCAGGGAATGTGTCTGTATATTATTGTATCGTCTGCCTCTCTAGACGTTCAGCTCATTGTGGTCAGGGAATGTGTCTGTAAATTATTGTATCGTCTGCCCCTCTAGACGGTCAGCTCGCTGTGGGCAGGGAATGTGTCTGTATATTATTGTATCATCTGCCTCTCTAGATGGTCAGCTCGCTGTGGGCAGGGAATGTGTCCTTAAATTATTGTATCGTCTGCCCCTCTAGACAGTCAGCTCGTTGTGGGCAGAGAATGTGTCTGTATATTACTGTATTGTCGGCCCCTCTAGACGGTCAGCTCTCTGTGGGCAGGGAATGTGTCTGTAAATTATTGTATCGTCTGCCCCTCTAGACCATCAGCTCATTGTGGGCAGGGAATGTGTCTGTATATTATTGTATCGTCTGCTCCTCTAGATGGTCAGCTCGCTGTGGGCAGGGAATGTGTCTGTAAATTATTGTATCGTCTGCCCCTCTAGACAGTCAGCTCGTTGGCGGAGAATGTGTCTGTATATTACTGTATAGTCTGCCCCTCTAGATGGTCAGCTCGCTGTGGGCAGGGAATGTGTCTGTAAATTATTGTATCATCTGCCCCTCTAGACCATCAGCTCATTGTGGGCAGGGAATGTGTCTGTATATTATTGTATTGTCTGCCTCTCTAGACATTCAGCTCATTGTGGTCAGGGAATGTGTCTGTAAATTATTGTATCGTCTGCCCCTCTAGACGGTCAGCTCGCTGTGGGCAGGGAATGTGTCTGTATATTATTGTATCATCTGCCTCTCTAGATGGTCAGCTCGCTGTGGGCAGGGAATGTGTCCTTAAATTATTGTATCGTCTGCCCCTCTAGACAGTCAGCTCGTTGTGGGCAGAGAATGTGTCTGTATATTACTGTACTGTCGGCCCCTCTAGACGGTCAGCTCTCTGTGGGCAGGGAATGTGTCTGTAAATTATTGTATCGTCTGCCCCTCTAGACCATCAGCTCATTGTGGGCAGGGAATGTGTCTGTATATTATTGTATTGTCTGCCTCTCTAGACGGTCAGCTTGCTGTGGGCAGGGAATGTGTCTGTATATTATTGTATCATCTACCTCTCTAGACGGTCAGCTCGCTGTGGGCAGGGAATGTGTCTGTAAATTATTGTATCTTCTGCCCCTCTAGACAGTCAGCTCGTTGTGGGCAGGGAATGTGTTTGTAAATTATTGTATCATCTGCCCCAGTAGATGGTCAGCTCGCTGTGGGCAGGGAATGTGTCTGTAAATTATTCTATCCTCTGACCCTATAGACGGTCAGCTCGCCGTGGGCAGAGAATGTGTCTGTAAATTATTGTATCTTCTGCCCCTCTAGACAGTCAGCTCGTTGTGGGCAGGGAATGTGTTTGTAAATTATTGTATCATCTGCCCCTCTAGATGGTCAGCTCGCTGTGGGCAGGGAATGTGTCTGTGAATTATTGTGCCCTCTGTCCCTATAGACGGTCAGCTCGCTGTGGGCAGGGAATGTGTCTGTAAATTATTGTATCGTCTGCCCCTCTAGACGGTCAGCTCGCTGTAGGCAGGGAATGTGTCTGTATATTATTGTATCGTCTGCCCCTCTAGACGGTCAGCTCGCTGTGGGCAGGGAATGTTTCTGTAAATTATTGTATCATCTGCCCCTCTAGACCATCAGCTCATTGTGGGCAGGGAATGTGTCTGTATATTATTGTATCATCTGCCCCTCTAGACCATCAGCTCATTGTGGGCAGGGAATGTGTCTGTATATTATTGTATCATCTGCCCCTCTAGACAGTCAGCTCGTTGTGGGCAGGGAATGTGTTTGTAAATTATTGTATCATCTGCCCCAGTAGATGGTCAGCTCGCTGTGGGCAGGGAATGTGTCTGTAAATTATTGTATCCTCTGCCCCTCTAGATGGTCAGCTCGCTGTGGGCAGGGAATGTGTCTGTAAATTATTGTATCTTCTGCCCCTCTAGACAGTCAGCTCGTTGTGGGCAGGGAATGTGTTTGTAAATTATTGTATCATCTGCCCCTCTAGATGGTCAGCTCGCTGTGGGCAGGGAATGTGTCTGTGAATTATTGTGCCCTCTGTCCCTATAGACGGTCAGCTCGCTGTGGGCAGGGAATGTGTCTGTAAATTATTGTATCGTCTGCCCCTCTAGACGGTCAGCTCGCTGTAGGCAGGGAATGTGTCTGTATATTATTGTATCGTCTGCCCCTCTAGGCCATCAGCTGTACACCGTGCTGCCTCCCTAGACTACAAACTCATCGTGGGCAGGGAGTGTGTCTATTCTAGTGTACTCTCCCAAGTGCTTAGAACAGTGATCTAATGATGATGATGATTGATTGATTAATCCCCATTTTACAGGAGGGAACTGAGGCACAGAGAAGTGAAGTGACTTGCCCGAAGTCACACAGCTGACAATTGGCAGAGCCGGGATTCGAACCCATGACCCCTGACTCCAAAGCCCGGGCTCTTTCCACGGAGCCATGCTGCCTCCTTGCTGACCTCCGGCCTCCTGTCTCTTCCCACTCTTCACTCTGCTGCCTGGATAATTTTTCCACAGAAACATTCAGGACACGTCATCCCGCTCCTCAGAAAACTCCAGTGGTGGCCCATCCGCCTTCGCGTCAAACAACAATTCCTCTATCAATCAATCAATCAATCAATCAATCGTATTTATTGAGCGCTTACTGTGTGCAGAGCACTGTACTAAGCGCCATTGTCTTTAAAACCGTCCATCCCCTGGCCCCCTCCGTCCTCACCTCACTGCTCTCTGATTACAACCCAGCCCGCACGCTTTAGTCATCAATCGTATTTATTGAGCGCTTACTGTGTGCACAGCACTGTACTAAGCGCTTGGGAAGTACAAATTGGCAACATATAGAGACAGTCCCTACCCAACAGCGGGCTCACAGTCTAAAATGTCAGCGTGGCTCGTTGGAAAGAGCCCGGGCTTTGGAGTCAGAGGTCATGGGTTCAAATCCTGGCTCCGCCAACTGTCAGCTGGGTGACTTTGGGCGAGTCACTTCACTTCTCTGGGCCTCAGTGACCTCATCTGTAAAATGGGGATTAAGACTGTGAGCCCCCAGTGGGACAACCTGATCACCTTGTCACCTCCCCAGCGCTTAGAACAGTGTTTGCACATCGTAAGCGCTTAATAAATACCATTATTATTATTATTATTATTAATGTCCTGCCTTTCATCCACCTCCTCCAACCTGCTCCCTGCCAGGCCCAAGAAAGGGCTTAGTACAGTGCTCTGCACACAGTAAGCGCTCAATAAATACGATTGAATGAATTAATGAAAGGGCGAGAAGAGACTGACAGCCCCCCCTCTCCCTGCCTCTGGCAGCCCATTCATTCATTTGTATTTATTGAGCAATTACTGTGGGCAGAGCATTAATAATAATAATAATAATAATAATGATGGCATTTATTAAGTGCTTACTATGTGCAAAGCACTGTTCTAAGTGCTGGGGAGGTTACAAGGAGATCAGGTTGTCCCATGGTGGGCTCAGAGTCTTAATCTTTTAGACTGTGAGCCCGCTGTTGGGTAGGGACTGTCTCTATATGTTGCCAACTTGTACTTCCCAAGCGCTTAGTCCAGTGCTCTGCACACAGTAAGCGCTCAATAAATACGATTGATTGATTAATCCCCATTTTACAGATGAGGGAACTGAGGCCCAGAGAAGTGAAGTGACTTCCCCAAGGTCACACAGCTGACAATTGGCGGAGCCGGGGTTTGAACCCATGACCTCTGACTCCAAAGCCTGGGCTCTTCTCCACTGAGCCACGCTGCTTCTCTGATAATTATAATAATAATAACACCATATTAATACATGGTATAATAATATACCATAATAATAATTATGGTATTTGCTAAGCGCTTACTATGTGCGAAGCACTGTTTTAAGCCCTGGGGTAGATACAAGTCAATCAAGTTGGACACAGTCCCTGTCCCACATGAGGCTCACCCTCTTAATGCCCATTTTACAGGTAAGGGAACTGAGGCCCAGAGAATAATAATAATGATAATAACAATAACAATAACAATAACAATAATAATAACAATAATAATAATAATATTTATCGAGCACTTACTATGTGCAAAGCACTGTTCTAAGTGCTGGGGGGATACAAGGTAATCAGGCTGTCCCACAGGGGGCTCACAGTCTTCATCCCCATTTTACAGATGAGGGAACTGAGGCCCAGAGAAGTGAAGTGACTTGCCCAAAGTCACACAGCTGACAACTGTTAGAGCCGGGATTTGAACCCATGACTTCTGACTCCAAAGCCCGGGCTCTTTCCACTGAGCCACGCCGCTTAGTGAAATGACTTGCCCAAGGTCACACAGCAGGCCGGTAGCAGAGCCGGGATTGATAATAATAATAATAATAATAATAATAATAATAATAATAATAATAATAATGATGATATTTGTGGTATTTCATCATCATCATCATCAATCGTATTTATTGAGCACTTACTATGTGCAGAGCACTGTACTAAGCACTTGGGAAGTACAAATTGGCAACATATAGAGACAGTCCCTACCCAACAGTGGGCTCACAGTCTAAAAAGCACTCATTATGTGCCCGGCACTGTACTAAGCTCTGGGGTGGATGATAATAAAAATAATAATAATAACTGTGGTATTTGTTAAGCACTTACTATGTGCCAGGCACTGTATTAAGCTCTGGGGTGGCTGATGATAATAATAATAACAAGTGTGGTATTTGTTAAGCACTTACTGTGTGCCAGGCGCTGTACTAAGCACTGGGGCTGGAAAATGGGAAATTGGGTTGGATACAGTCCCTGTCCCACATGGGGTTCCCAGTTTCAATCCCCATCTTCCAGATGAGGGAACCGAGGCCCAGAAACTGGAAGTGAGAAGCAGCGTGGCTCAGTAGGAAAGAGCCCGGGCTTTGGAGTCAGAGGTCATGGGTTCAAATCCCGGCTCCGCCGATTGTCAGCTGTGTGACTTTGGGCAAGTCACTTCACTTCTCTGGGCCTCAGTGACCTCATCTGGAATATGGGGATTGACTGTGAGCCCCACGGGGGACAACCTGATCACCTTGTAACCTCCCCCTGTGCTTAGAACAGTGCTTTGTACATAGGAAGCGCTTAATAAATGCCATCATTAAGTGATTTGCCCGAGGTCATACAGCAGACAAGCGGCGGAGCCGGGATTAGAACCCAGGTCCTTCCGACTGTCCGTGCGCCATGTGCTAGGCCTCGCCGCTACGGAGTACTGTACTAAGCACCCGGGAGAGCCCGATATAACCCCAGGTCCTTTGTGCATATTTATTACTCTATTTATTGATTTATTTTACTTGTACCTATCTATTCTATTTATTTTATTTTGTTAGTATGTTTGGTTTTGTTCTCTGTCTCCCCCTTCTAGACTGTGAGTCCACTGTTGGGTAGGGACTGTATATGTTGCTAGCTTGTACTTCCCAAGCGCTTAGTACAGTGCTCTGCACACAGTAAGCGCTCAATAAATGCGATTGATTGATTGATTGACTCTCCGTGAGCCACGCGCTAAGCCTCGCCGCTACAGAGCACTGTACTAAGCACCCGGGAGAGCCCGATATAACCCCAGGTCCTTCCGACTCTCCGCGCGCCACGCGCTAGGCCTCGCCGCTACAGAGCACTGTACTAAGCACCCGGGAGAGCCCGATATAACCCCAGGTCCTTTGTACATATTTATTACTCTATTTATTGATTTATTTTACTTGTACCTATCTATTCTATTTATTTTATTTTGTTAGTATGTTTGGTTTTGTTCTCTGTCTCCCCCTTCTAGACTGTGAGCCCACTGTTGGGTAGGGACTGTCTTTGTGTGTTGCCGACTTGGACTTCCCAAGCGCTTAGTACAGTGCTCTGCACACAGTAAGCGCTCAATAAATACGATTGATTGATTGATTGACTCTCCGTGAGCCACGCGCTAGGCCTCGCCGCTACAGAGCACTGTACTAAGCACCCGGGAGAGCCCGATATAACCCCAGGTCCTTCCGACTCTCCGCGCGCCACGCGCTAGGCCTCGCCGCTACAGAGCACTGTACTAAGCACCCGGGAGAGCCCGATATAACCCCAGGTCCTTTGTGCATATTTATTACTCTATTTATTGATTTATTTTACTTGTACCTATCTATTCTATTTATTTTATTTTGTTAGTATGTTTGGTTTTGTTCTCTGTCTCCCCCTTCTAGACTGTGAGTCCACTGTTGGGTAGGGACTGTATATGTTGCTAGCTTGTACTTCCCAAGCGCTTAGTACAGTGCTCTGCACACAGTAAGCGCTCAATAAATGCGATTGATTGATTGATTGACTCTCCGTGAGCCACGCGCTAAGCCTCGCCGCTACAGAGCACTGTACTAAGCACCCGGGAGAGCCCGATATAACCCCAGGTCCTTCCGACTCTCCGCGCGCCACGCGCTAGGCCTCGCCGCTACAGAGCACTGTACTAAGCACCCGGGAGAGCCCGATATAACCCCAGGTCCTTTGTACATATTTATTACTCTATTTATTGATTTATTTTACTTGTACCTATCTATTCTATTTATTTTATTTTGTTAGTATGTTTGGTTTTGTTCTCTGTCTCCCCCTTCTAGACTGTGAGTCCACTGTTGGGTAGGGACTGTCTTTGTGTGTTGCCGACTTGGACTTCCCAAGCGCTTAGTACAGTGCTCTGCACACAGTAAGCGCTCAATAAATGCGATTGATTGATTGATTGACTCTCCGTGAGCCACGCGCTAAGCCTCGCCGCTACAGAGCACTGTACTAAGCACCCGGGAGAGCCCGATATAACCCCAGGTCCTTCCGACTCTCCGTGCGCCACGCGCTAGGCCTCGCCGCTACAGAGCACTGTACTAAGCACCCGGGAGAGCCCGATATAACCCCAGGTCCTTTGTACATATTTATTACTCTATTTATTGATTTATTTTACTTGTACCTATCTATTCTATTTATTTTATTTTGTTAGTATGTTTGGTTTTGTTCTCTGTCTCCCCCTTCTAGACTGTGAGTCCACTGTTGGGTAGGGACTGTCTTTGTGTGTTGCCGACTTGGACTTCCCAAGCGCTTAGTACAGTGCTCTGCACACAGTAAGCGCTCAATAAATGCGATTGATTGATTGATTGACTCTCCATGCGCCATGTACTAGGCCTCGCCGCTACAGAGCACTGTACTAAGCACCCGGGAGAGCCCGATATAACCCCAGGTCCTTCCGACTGTCCGTGCGCCACGCGCTAGGCCTCGCCACTACAGAGCACTGTACTAAGCACCCGGGAGAGCCCAATACAACCCCAGGTCCTTTGTACATATTTATTACTCTATTTATTGATTTATTTTACTTGTACCCATCTATTCTATTTATTTCATTTTGTTAGTCTGTTTGGTTTTGTTGTCTGTCTCCCCCTTCTAGACTGTGAGCCTACTGTTGGGTAGGGACTGTCTCTATATGTTGCCAGCTTGTACTTCCCAAGCGCTTAGTACAGTGCTCTGCACACAGTAAGCGCTCAATAAATACGATTGATGGATTGATTGACTCTCCGTGCGCCACGCGCTAGGCCTCGCCGCTACAGAGCACTGTACTAAGCACCCGGGAGAGCCCGATATAACCCCAGGTCCTTCCGACTCTCCGTGCGCCACGCGCTAGGCCTCGCCGCTACAGAGCACTGTACTAAGCACCCGGGAGAGCCCGATATAGCGTAGTTGGTGGACCCGTTCCCTGCCCGCAGTGAGCTTTCGGGCTAGACGGGGAAGACGGACAATCGGGGGGGTGAATTAAAGGGGAGGACGCCCGGACCTGGTGATGCAGAGGACGACGACGCAGATGACGGCGATCTGGACGGTGCCGATGACGGCGGCGATCAGCACGTACTGGAAGCGGGCCGGGCCGGGCACCACGTAGAGGACGCTGTAATCCTTCTTCTCACAGTGTTGCCCCGTGTAGCCTGCGTTGCACCTGCAAAGGCAGCGGCCCGTCGCGGGATGGGGGGAGCGCCCCGGGGGGGGGCCCCGGGGACTTACCGCCGGGGCCGGGGAATCGAGGCCCGGGCAGTGGGAGTCCCGGACAGCTGTCTGGACGACCCAGGGAATCGCTACCCTGCCGTCGGCGCGAATCCTGGACGGCTATTTGGGTGACCCAGGGAGTCTATAATCATCATCATCATCATCATCAATCGTATTTATTGAGCGCTTACTGTGGGCAGAGCACTGGACTAAGCGCTTGGGAAGTCCAAGTTGGCAACATAGAGAGACAGTCCCTACCCAACAGTGGGCTCACAGTCTAATAATGATAGCATTTATTAAGCGCTCACTACGCTCAAAGCGCCGTTCTAAGCGCTGGGGAGGTTACGAGGTGATCAGGTGGTCCCACGGGGGGCTCCCAGTCTTCATCCCCATTTGACAGGTGAGGTAACTGAGGCACAGAGAAGTGAAGTGCACCCAGTTGGCATCCAGTACAGCACTTTGCTCCTAGGAGATGCTCAAGACATGATGTATTCATTCAATCGTATTTATTTATTTATCGTATTTATTCACAGTCTTTCAGACTGTGAGCCCACTGTTGGGTAGGGACTGTCTCTATATGTTGCCAGTTTGTACTTCCCAAGCGCTTAGTCCAGTGCTCTGCACCTAGTAAGCGCTCAATAAATACCATTGATGATGATGATGATGATTTATTGAGCGCTTACTGTTTGCAGAGCACTGGACTAAGCGCTTGGGAAGTCCAAGTCGGCAACAGATAGAGACAATCCCTACCCAACAATGGGCTCACAGTCTAGAACTGGGGGACGGGCAACAAAACAAAACAAGTAGACAGGCGTCAACTCCATCAAAATAGATTAATAGAATTATAGATGTATGTGTAATAATAATAATGATGATGATGATGGCATTTGTTAAGCACTTACTATGTGCAAAATACTGTTCCAGGTGCTGGAAGGATACAAGGTTGTCCCACTGGGGGCTCACAGCCTTAATCCCCATTTGACAGATGAGGTAATTGAGGCACAGAGAAGCGAAGTGACTTGCCCAAAGTCACACAGCTGACAATTGGCAGAGGTGGGATTTGAACCCACGACCTCTGACTCCAAAGGCCGGGCTATTTCCGCTGAGCCACGCTGCTTCTCTACCCCACTGCTGGATAATATCAGCCCTGCCTTGATGCCTCGGTGACTCAGGGAGTCCACCCTTGCTGGTCATTGTGACTCCTAACCAGGTATTCGGATGACCTAGGGAGTCTTCCCCACTCCCAAGCGCTCAGTCCAGTGCTCTGCACACAGTAAGCGCTCAATAAATACGACCGAATGAATGAATTTATCTATTTTGATGGTATTGACGCCTGTCTACTTGTTTTGTTTTGTCGTCTGCCTCCCCGCTTCTAGACTGTGAGCCCGTTGTTGGGTAGGGACTGTCTCTATCTGTTGCCAATTTGTACTTCCCAAGAGCTTAGTACAGTGCTTTGCACACAGTAAGCGCTCAATAAATACAACAATGAATTTGTGTATTTTGATGGTATTGACGCCTGCCTACTTGTTTTGTTTTGTCGTCTGTCTCCCCGCTTCTAGACTGTGAGCCCGTTGTTGGGTAGGGACTGTCTCTATCTGTTGCCAATTTGTACTTCCCAAGCGCTTAGTACAGTGCTTTGCACACAGTAAGCGCTCAATAAATACAACAATGAATTTGTGTATTTTGATGGTATTGACGCCTGCCTACTTGTTTTGTTTTGTCGTCTGTCTCCCCGCTTCTAGACTGTGAGCCCGCCATTGGGTAGGAACCGTCTCTATCTGTTGCCAATTTGTACTTCCCAAGCGCTTAGTCCAGTGCTTTGCACACAGTAAGCGCTCAATAAATACGACTGAATGAATTTGTGTATTTTGATGGTATTGACGCCTGCCTACTTGTTTTGTTTTGTCGTCTGTCTCCCCGCTTCTAGACTGTGAGCCCGTCGGTTGGTAGGGACCATCTCTATCCGTTGCCAATTTGTACTTCCCAAGCGCTTAGTACAGTGCTTTGCACACAGTAAGCGCTCAATAAATACGACTGAATGAATTTATCTATTTTGATGGTATTGACGCCTGCCTACTTGTTTTGTTTTGTTGTCTGTCTCCCTGCTTCTAGACTGTGAGCCCGTTGTTGGGTAGGGACCGTCTCTATCTGTTGCCAGTTTGTACTTCCCAAGCGCTTAGTCCAGTGCTCTGCACACAGTAAGTGCTCAATAAATACGATTGAATGAATGAATTTATCTATTTTGATGGTATTGACGCCCGTCTACTTGTTTTGTTTTGTCGTCTGCCTCCCCGCTTCTAGACTGTGAGCCCGTCGTTGGGTAGGGACCGTCTCTATCTGTTGCCAATTTGTACTTCCCAAGTGCTTAGTCCAGTGCTTTGTACACAGTAAGTGCTCAATAAACACGATTGAATGAATGAATTTATCTATTTTGATGGCATTGACGCCTGCCTACTTGTTTTGTTTTGTCGTCTGCCTCCCCGCTTCTAGACTGTGAGCCCGTCGTTGGGTAGGGACCGTCTCTGTCTGTTGCCAGTTTGTACTTCCCAAGCGCTTAGTCCAGTGCTCTGCACACAGTAAGTGCTCAATAAATATGATTGAATGAATGAATTTATCTATTTTGATGGCATTGACGCCTGCCTACTTGTTTTGTTTCGTCGTCTGCCTCCCCGCTTCTAGACTGTGAGCCCGTCGGTGGGTAGGGACCATCTCTATCTGTTGCCAATTTGTACTTCCCAAGCGCTTAGTCCAGTGCTCCGCACATAGTAAGCGCTCAATAAATACGATTGAATGACTGAATGACTGACTGAATGAATGAAGGAATCCTCACCTGGGTTTGACAGACCAGCTAGGCCCGGGCACCCCCTTGGGCACGGAGCTGGCGGGGGGTTCACCACTATCACCACCACCTGTCATCATCATCATCATCATCATCAATCGTATTTACTGAGCGCTTACTGTGTGCAGAGCACTGTACTAAGCGCTTGGGAAGTACAAGTTGGCAACAGAGAGAGACAGTCCCTACCCAACAGTGGGCTCACAGTCTAAAAGGGGGAGACAGAGAACAAAACCAAACATACTAACAAAATAAAATAAATAGAATAGATATATGTATTCTGTCGTCCTTCACCACGCAACCCTCCGGCCCCCGCCTCGCCCACGGCCCGGCCCAGTGCCCCCTCCCCCCCGCGCCCCACTGGGGGGTCCCCCCACCCCGGGGTGGAGCGCTTAGTACAGTGCTCTGCACACAGTAAGCGCTCAATAAATGCGATTGATGATTGATTGGAGGGGGAGAAGGGGGTACCTGCAGGAGGGCTCGGGGGTGTTGAGGGAGTGCTCGCAGGCCCCGTGCTTGCAGAAGGAGCTGAGGTGGTCCGGGCAGGGGGTGGCCGGCCCCCCGACGCTCTCTTCCAGCTTGTTGGCGTTCTCTGTGGGGGGACAGGACGGCTTTTAGACTGTAAGCCCACTGTTGGGTAGGTACTGTCTCTATATGTTGCCAATTTGTACTTCCCAAGCGCTTAGTACAGTGCTCTGCACACAGTAAGCGCTCAATAAATGCGATTGATGGATTTATGTTTGGTTTTGTTGTCTGTCTCCCCCTTCTAGACTGTGAGCCCACTGTTGGGTAGGGACCGCCTCTAGATGTTGCCCACTTGGACTTCCCAAGCGCTTAGCACAGTGCTCTGCACACAGTAAGCGCTCAATAAATCCGATTGATGACGGCCCACACTCGGGTGCCCGCTGGACTCTGCCGCCACGTCGCCCGCCGACCGTGAAATGGGATTTTTCTAGGTGCTCGACCCGCTAGGAGAGGCCCGGCCTAGTGGATTGAGCCCAGAGTGGAGTCTAGTGGATTCTGACCTTGAGAGTCAGAAGGTCATGTGCGGAAGGAGGCCGGCGATGCAAGAAATGCTTTAATCGAACAAGTAAAAATGCCCAGCGCTTAAAATGACGCAGAGTAGTCAGATAGATAGAAGTCCCTCCCTCCTCACATCCGCCAAGCTAGCTCTCTTCCTCCCTTCAAAGCCCTACTGAGAGCTCACCTCCTCCAGGAGGCCTTCCCACACTGAGTCCCCTCCTTCCTCTCCCCCTCCACCCCTTCTTCATCCCCCCGCCTTACCTCCTCCCCCCCAGCACCTGTATACTGTGAGCCCACTGTTGGGTAGGGACTGTCTCTATATGTTGCCAATTTGTACTTCCCAAGCACTTAGTACAGTGCTGTGCACATAGTAAGTGCTCAATAAATACGATTGATGATGATGATGATGATATAATAATAATAATGATAGCATTTATTAAGCGCTTCCTACATGCAAAGCACTGTTCTAAGCGCTGGGGGGGATACAAGGTGATCAGGTTGTCCCACTTGGGGCTTACAGTCTTAATCCCCATTTTACAGATGAGGGAACTGAGGCTCAGAGAAGTGAAGTGACTTGCCCAGGGTCACACAGCAGACATGTGGTGGAGGCGGGATACGAACCCATGACCTCTGACTCCAAAGCCCGGGCTCTTTCCACTGAGCCACGCTGCTTCTCTCTATATATGTTTGTATGTATTTATTACTGTATTTATTTTACTTGCACATATTTATTACTCTGTTTATTTATCTTACTTGTACATATCTATTCTATTTATTTTATTTTGTTAGTCTGTTTGGTTCTGTTCTCTGTCTCCCCCTTCTAGACTGTGAGCCCACTGTTGGGTAGGGACCGTCTCTAGATGTTGCCGACTTGGACTTCCCAAGCGCTTAGTCCAGTGCTCTGCACACAGTAAGCGCTCAATAAATACGATTGATGATGATGATGATGAATGAATGAATGAGCCGAGGCTCAGAGAAGCGAAGTGACTTGCCCAAAGTCACACAGCAGGCACGTGGTGGAGCTGGGATTCGAACCCATGACCTCTGACTCCAAAGCGCAGACTCCAAACCCGTGACCCTGGGCTCTAGCCACCAGGCCATGCTGCCCTCCATGCTTGGGCCGGCCGGGCGTCAGGACTCGGGGCCCGGTGTGGGGGCGAACCGGACCCCCGGGCCCCCGGACCCCCGGCCCGGGACGCTACCTGCGGAATCCGTCCTCGCGTAGTGACCGTCTTCAGATTTCGTCGTCGTGGTGGTGTTATCTGCGTCAAAGAGATAATAAAAAAGCCAATCAGGGGAGTCGCGCATGTTCCAACCGTGGAGAACCAACCCTTAGCCTAGAAGCTCCTAGAGGACAGAGATCATCAATCAATCAATCGTATTTATTGAGCGCTTACTGTGTGCAGAGCACTGGACTGAGCGCTTGGGAAGTCCAAGTTGGCAACATATGGAGACGGTCCCTACCCAACAGTGGGCTCACAGTCTAGAAGGGGGAGACAGAGAACAAAACAAAACATATTAACAAAATCAAATAAACAGAACAGATATGTACAAGTAAAATAAATGAAGAGAGTAATAAATCCGTACAAACATATATAGATCAATCAGTCGTATTTATTGAGCGCTTACTGTGTGCAGAGCACTGGACTGAGCGCTTGGGAAGTACAAGCTGGCAACATATAGAGTCGGTCCCTACCCAACAGTGGGCTCACAGTCTAGAAGGGGGAGACGGAGAACAAAACCAAACATATTAACAAAATAAAATAAACAGAACAGATATTTACAAGTAAAATAAATGAATAGAGTAATAAATCCATACAAACATATATAGATCAATCAATCGTATTTATTGAGCGCTTACTGTGTGCAGAGAACTGGACTGAGCGCTTGGGAAGTCCAAGTTGGCAACATATGGAGACGGTCCCTACCCAACAGTGGGCTCACAGTCTAGAAGGGGGAGACGGAGAACAAAACCAAACATATTAACAAAATAAAATAAACAGAACAGATATGTACAAGTAAAATAAATGGAGTAATAAATCCGTACAAACATATATAGATCAATCAATCGTATTTATTGAGCGCTTACTGTGTGCAGAGCACTGTACTGAGCACTTGGGAAGTACAAGCTGGCAACATATAGAGTCGGTCCTTACCCAACAGTGGGCTCACAGTCTAGAAGGGGGAGACGGAAAACAAAACCAAACATATTAACAAAATAAAATAAATAGAATAGGTATGCACAAGTAAAATAAATAAATAGAGTAATAAATCTGTACAAACATATATCCATATATACAGGTGCTGTGGGGAAGGGAAGGAGGTAAGGCGGGGGGGGTGGAGAGGGGAAGGAGGGGGAGAGGAAGGAGGGGGCTCAGCCTGGGAAGGCCTCCTGGAGGAGGTGAGCTCTCAGTAGGGCCTTGTCTAAGGCCCTACTTAGATCGTGTCTAATAAGCTTCTAGAGTCAATACCATACCTATGGTAGAGTCAACAATACCATCATTGTTATTATTAGTGGTTGTAGTCTCTGGGCCTCAGTTACCTCATCTGGAAAATGGGGATGAAGACTGTGAGCCCCACGTGGGACAACCTGATTGCCTTTTATCTTTGTATCCACCCCAGTGCTTAGAACAGTGCTTGGCACAGAGTAAGTGCTTAACAAATGCCATCATTATCATTATTATTATTATTCTCTGGGCCTCAGTGACCTCAGCTGTAAAATGGGGATGAAGACTGTGAGCCCCACGTGGGACAACCTGATGACCTTGTATCTACCCCAGTGCTTAGAACAGTGCTTGGCACATAGTAAGCGCTTAACAAATGTCATCATCATCATTATTATTCTCTGGGCCTCAGTGACCTCAGCTGTAAAATGGGGATGAAGACTGTGAGCCCCACGTGGGACAACCTGATGACCTTGTATCTACCCCAGTGCTTAGAACAGTGCTTGGCACATAGTAAGCGCTTAACAAATGCCATCATCATCATTATTATTCTCTGGGCCTCAGTGACCTCATCTGGAAAATGGGGATGAAGACTGTGAGCCCCACTTGGGACAACCTGATCACCTTGTATCTACCCCAGCGCTTAGAACAGTGCTTGGCACATAGTAAGCGCTTAACAAATGCCATCATTATTATTATCATTCTCTAGGCCTCAGTGACCTCATCTGGAAAATGGGGATGAAGACTGTGTGCCCCACGTGGGACAACCTGATGACCTTGTATCTACCCCAGTGCTTAGAACAGTGCTTGGCACATACTAAGCGCTTAACAAATGCCATCATTATTATTATTATTCTCTGGGCCTCAGTGACCTCATCTGGAAAATGGGAATGAAGACTGTGAGCCCCACTTGGGACAACCTGATCACCTTGTATCTACCCCAGTGCTTAGAACAGTGCTTGGCACATAGTAAGCGCTTAAAAATGCCATCATTATTATTATTACTCTCTGGGCCTCAGTGACCTCATTTGGAAAATGGGGATGAAGTCTGTGAGCCCCACGTGGGACAACCTGATTACCTTGTATCTACCCCAGCGCTTAGGACGTGCTCAGCACATAGTAAGTGCTTAACAAATACCATTATTTGTTATTTTTTGTTTGTTATACCTTTATTTGATATACCATTATACCTTTTAGACTGTGAGCCCACTGTTGGGTAGGGACTGTCTCTATATGTTACCAACTTGTAATTCCAGTGCTGTGCACACAGTAAGCGCTCAATAAATACGATTGATTGATTGATTATTATTATTATCATTATTATTATTACCTTGGCATCGCCCCAGGGACATGACTTCGATTTTTTCCTGCTTCTGACACGAGGCTTCTTTGATCTGACACGCGTTGTCGTACGATTTCCCGTCGGAAGCACAAAGGGGGTTGAAGTTGGTTTGGGAACAGTCGATGTTACACACACACCTACGGGGAGACACAAGAACGACACTTCACCGCGTCCCCTCCGGCCCTCTGGGAGTCCGTCGGTCCGGGGCATGTACTGAACGCCTGCTGGGTGCGGACCACTAGACTGAGCGCTTGGGAGAGGACAGGAGAGGGTAAATAGGCAGGATCCTTGCCTTCAAGGAGCTTCCAGTCTCGCTGGGCTTTGTAGTAAGAACAGTCCCTTAGAACAGTGCTTTGCACACAGTAAGTGCTTAATAAATAATAATAATAATAATGGCATTTATTAAGCGCTTACTATGTGCAGAGCACTGTTCTAAGCGCTGGGGAATTTACAAGGTGATCAGGTTGTCCCCTGCGGGGCTTACAGTGTTAATCCCCATTTTACAGATGAGGGAACTGAGGCCCAGAGAAGTTAAGTTCTCTGCACCCAGTAAGCGCTCAATAAATACGATTGAATGAATGAATGAAAATCAGGTTGTCCCACAGGGGGCTCACAGTTTTAATCCCCATTTTATAGACGAGGTAACTGAGGCCCAGAGAAGTGAAGTGACTGGCCCAAAGTCACACAGCTGACGAGTGGCGGAGCCGGGATTGGAACCCATGACCTCTGACTCCAAAGCCCAGGCTCTTTCCACTGAGCCATGCGAATAAAAGCCATTATTATTATTATTATTATTATATCGATGGGCATAAACTGAGCAGAAGCCCCAGTGGAGCTTTTGGGCACCAGTTCAGTGTGCTGCACTGTACTAAGCGCCTCTATTTGCTAACATGTCTGGGGTCCAGTGTGACCTTGTGGAAGGAGCACGGGAGTCGGAGTATTTTGTTTTGTTGTCGTCTGTCTTCCCCTTCTAGATCGTGAGCCTGTCGTTGGGTAGGGCCCGTCTCTGTTGCCGAATTAAACTTTCCAAGCGCTTAGTACAGTGCCCTGCACATGCTAAGCACTCGATAAAGACGATTGAATGATTGAATCATCATCATCAATCGTATTTATTGAGCGCTTACTGTGTGCAGAGCACTGTACTAAGCGCTTGGGAAGTACAAATTGGCAACATATAGAGACAGTCGCTACCCAACAGTGGGCTCACAGTCTAAAAGGGGGTTTCTTATCCTGCCTCTGCCACTTGTCTGCTGTGTGACCTTGGGCAAGTCACTTCACTTCCCTGGGCCTCAGTTCCCTCCTCCATAAAATGGGGATGAAGACCGTGAGCCCCTCGAGGGACAGGGACTGTGTCAAACCTGATCGTCTTGTATCTATCCCAGCGCTTAGTATTTTTCTTTTGATGGTATTTTGTAAGTGCTTACTCTGTGCTAGACACCGATCCAAGTGCTGGGGAAGTTACAGGCTAAAGTCCTACAGGGGCTCACGGTCTTAATCCCCATTTTACAGCTGAGGAAACTGAGGCCCAGAGAAGTGAAATGACTTGCCCAAGGTCGCATGGTAGACACACGGCAGAGGCGGGATTAGAACTCAGGTCTTTTTGAAAGGCCTGTGCTTTTTCTACGGGGCCGGGCTTCTTCTCCGGTGCCTGGAACGTGTTGGGTAGGGACTGTCTCTATGTGTTGCCAATTTGTACTTCCCAAGCGCTTAGTACAGTGCTCTGCACATAGTAAGCGCTCAATAAATACGATTGATGATGATGATGGAATGTAGTAAGTGCTTAAGAAATACCATTAAAGACGATAACAACAAAACTGTTTAGACCCTGCCGAGCATGCTAATAAGAGCGAAGGATGGGTGGGGGGGCGGTGGGAGAAGTGGGTTCTAGTCCTGGCTTTACCACCAGCCTGCTGTGTGACTGTGGATAAGTCACCTAACCTCTCTGGGCCTCAGTTTCCTCTTCTGTAAAATGGGGGTGAGATCCCTGCCCTCCTCCCTCTTAGACTGTGGTCATGGTTCAGAAGCAGCGTGGCTTAGTGGAAAGAGCCCGGGCTTTGGAGTCAGAGGTCATGGGTTCAAATCCCGGCTCCGCCAACTGTCAGCTGTGTGACTTTGGGCAAGTCACTTAACTTCTCTGGGCCTCAGTTACCTCATCTGTAAAATGGGGATGAAGACTGTGAGCCCCCTGTGGGACAACCTGATCACCTTGTAACTTCCCCAGCGCTTAGAACAGTGCTTTGCACATAGTAAGCGCTTAACAAATACCATCATCATCATCATCATCATCAACTGAGCTGGGAGGGTCCGGGCTGGCCCACCTGTAGCCGTCCTGAGGGTGGTGGAGTCCCCAAATCACCCGGGGGGCTTCCTGGCCTGTGAGCCAGCAGGTGCTTGGCTGGGTTTCGGGGCCAGTGTCAGAGGGGACAATTATCCAGAAGCCCGGGTATCAGGGAGAACAATTAATCAATCAATCAATCAATCTTGAGCGCTTACTGTGTGCAGAGCACTGTACTAGGCGCTTGGGAAGTACAAGTTGGCAACATATAGAGACGGTCCCTACCCAATAGCAGGCTCACAGTCTAGAAGGCGGAGACAGAGAACTAAACCAAACATACTAACAAAATAAAATAAATAGAATAGATAGGTACATGTGAAATAAATAAATAAATAAATAAATAAATAAATAAATAAATAAATAAATAAATAAACAATTAATTTCCCAGAAGCCCTGGGCTCAGGGAGGACAATTACCCAGAAGCCCAGGGCTCAGGGAGAAAAATTAATCAATCAATCAATCGTATTTATTGAGTGCTTACTGTGTGCCGAGCACTGTGCTGAGCGCTTGGGAAGTACAAGTTGGCAACATATAGAGATGGTCCCTACCCAATAGCAGGCTCACAGTCTAGAAGGGGGAGACCAAGAACTAAACCAAACATACTAACAAAATAAAATAAATAGACCAGATAGGTACAAGCAAAATAAATAAATAAATAAATAAATAAACAAATAAATAAATAAACAATTAATTTCCCAGAAGCTCAGGGCTCAGGGAGGACAATTACCTGGAAGCCCAGGGCTCAGGAAGGACAATTACCTGGAAGCCCAGAGCTCAGGGAGGACAATTCCTCGGAAGCCCAGGGCTCAGGGATGACAATTATTTGGATGCCCAGGGCCAGTGTCAGGGAGGACAATTATCCAATGCCCAGAGTCAGGGAGAACAATTATCCGATGCCCAGAATCAGGGAGGACAATTACCCAGAAACCCAGGGATCGGGAATGACAAGTATCCAGATGCCCCACGACAACTTCGGGGAGGACAAATACCCGGAAGCCCAAGGTCTGGGTGGTTAATTACCCAGAAGCTCAAGGTCCAGGCAGTCAATTACCTAGAAGCCCAAAGTCGGGGCGCCCGATAACCCAGAAATCCAGGGTTCGA
Source organism: Tachyglossus aculeatus (assembly GCF_015852505.1). Classification (NCBI taxonomy): domain Eukaryota; kingdom Metazoa; phylum Chordata; class Mammalia; order Monotremata; family Tachyglossidae; genus Tachyglossus; species Tachyglossus aculeatus. Next base: position 866,288 of record NC_052072.1, read on the forward strand.
GATGGTCGATTACCCGGAAATCCAGGGTTCGAGATGGTCAATTACCCAGAAGGCCAGGGGTCAGGGAGGGCAATTATCCAAATGTCGAGGGTTGTTGAGGACGATCATTTGGATGTCCAGGGCTAGCGTCGGGGAGGACCAGATTCTGTTAACTCCGGCTACTTTATCGTTTTCCAATTTTTCCAAAATGAATAGCTATAATGGCTTCGGCCCCTTCGGCTTCTAGCCCGTGCACTTTCCGTGGGAGTGTACCCATCTCTTCCTCCCGACAGACTTTCACCCCGTGCCTCAGGGCCTCAGTTCGCCCTAGTGCCCACCCCAAGGCCCAGGAGCGGATATTTGACCTCTCATTACGAGCGCTCAGCGTGGCAAGTCCTAACAATTTGGGGGAGGGAGGTGCTCATGATGAAATAAGAGACACTGACAAGGCCTCTGGCCGAGGTGAGGTGGAGGAGTTTTTTTCGATTTGGTTTCATTCTGCCCCACCACAATCCGTGCGGTTTCTTCTTGAGGTACCCACCCCTCTACCTTCAGCACGCCACCTTTGGAATTCCACACCTTCTAGCATCCTGACTTCTGGAATTCCACAATCTCCAGCCTCCCAACCTTGGGAGTCCCACTTCCTCCAGCATCCCAACCTCTGGAATTCCACACTCGGCGTCATCCCCATCTCTGGAATCCCACAATCTCCAGATCCCGATCTCTGTAATTCCACCCCTTCCAGCACCCCAAATTCCAGAATCCCACCTCCTCCAGTATCCCAACCTCCAGAACCCCACCTCCTCCAGCATCCCAAGCTTTGGAATTCCACCTCCTCCAGCATCCCAACCTCTGGAATCCCACACTCTCCAGCATCCCAATCTCTGTAATGCCACACCTTCCAGGGACCCAAATTCCAGAACCCCACTTCCTCCAGCATCCCGACCTCTGGAATCCCACAATCTCCAGCATCTCAACCTCCAGAAGCTAGAGGAGTAGAGCATGTATTACAATTCCAGCCCTACTCCCTGTTCATACCACCTGAAGTGGCCACCATCTTCCTTGCTCTCTTCCCTTCTAGTTACTCCCCACCTCTCTGACGCATTTATAATTTTCACTCCCCTTCTCCTCCGAGAAATGGGCTCTAATCACGTCGGCCAGATAACAACTTCGATTTGTCTAGATCCCCAGTCTGGAAGTTGGGGTTCCCCTGCCAGCTTGCTGTGTGACCTTGGACGAGTCACTTAACCTCTCCATACCTCCTTTTCCTTCTCTGCAAAAGGGGGACGATAAGACCTGCCTTTCCACCTTTAAGTCATTCATTCAGTCCGTATTGATTGAGCGCTTACTGTGTGCGAAGCGCTGTACTAAGTGCTTGGGAGAGGATGATAAAAAGATACGATTTATAAAGTACAATATAGCAATAAAGCATCCCGCCTCCCTCCCTGGGAGGGCCAAAATGAGGGAATTAATGGGAAAATGCTTTGGGAATAAAAGTCTACAGAAGAAGATGAACCATGGCACCATTAACTGACGATCAATCAATCAATTGTATTTATTGAGCGCTTACTGTGTGCAGAGCACTGTACTAAGCGCTCGGGAAGTACAAGTTGGCAACATATAGAGACAGTCCCTGCCCAACAGTGGGCTCACAGTCTAGAAGGCAATCATTGTTAGTTGTCAGCCTGTCGTATTTATTGAGCGCTTATGGTGTACAGAACACTGTACATAGCACTTGGGAGGGTATAATACAGCAGAGTTGGTAGACACAATTCCTGCCCACAAGGAGCTTCTTAAGTGTTTCTCATCAGAGATAATAATAATAATAATAATGGTATTTGTTGAGTCCTTACTATGTGCCAGACACTGTATTAAGCGCTGCAGTAGATACAAGCAAATCGGGTTGGACACAGGCCTTGTCCCATATGGGGCTCGCAGTCTCAATCCCCATTTTACAGACGAGGTCACTGAGGCCCAGAGAAATGAAATGACTTGCCTGAGGTCACGCAGCAGAGAAGTGGCGGAGCCGGGATTAGAACTCAGGTCCTTCTCATTCATGGAGAAGCAGCGTGGCTCAGTGGAAAGAGCCCGGGCTTTGGAGTCAGAGGTCATGGGTTCAAATCCCGGCGCCACCAATTGTCAGCTGGGTGACTTTGGGCAAGTCACCTAACTTCTCTGGGCCTCAGTTACCTCATCTGTAAAATGGGGATGAAGACTGTGAGCCCCCCGTGGGGCAACCTGATCTCTTTGTAACCTCCCCAGCGCTTAGAACAGTGCTTTGCACATAGTAAGCGCTTAATAAATGCCATCATTATTATTATTATTATTATTCCCAGGTCCGCGCTCTACCCACTGGGCCGTGCTGCTTCCCGGTGGGGAATGGAGTCGCCCAGCGACCTTACCGAATTGGAGAAGGGAAACTCCCAGCGACCTTTCCAACCGTCTTGGGAAAAGGGGAGCGTAGCCCACCAGGCCACCTTACCAGACGTCTTCCGCGTCCTCGTCACACTCGGCCCCGAACTGGCAAATGTCGCACGTGGACGTCTCCTTCTGACTGCTCTCTCCGGAGCCTTCGTTCACTGCGGGACACAAGCCGGAAAAACGCAGGGGTCAGCACATGGTGGGAACTTGTACTCCCCAAGCGCTTAGTACAGTGCTCTGCACACAGTAAGCGCTCAATAAATATTGAATGAATGAATGAACCGCACAATCCACCCACTGCAGGCACCTGTATATATGTATATATGTTTGTACATATTTTTTTACTCTATTTTATTTGTACATATCTAGTCTATTTTATTTTGTTAGTATGTTTGGTTTTGTTCTCTGTCTCCCCCTTTTAGACTGTGAGCCCACTGTTGGGTAGGGACTGTCTCTATATGTTGCCAATTTGTACTTCCCAAGCGCTTAGTACAGTGCTCTGCACATAGTAAGCGCTCAATAAATACGATTGATGATGATGATGATGCAGGCAGATTCCATGGACTGTGTCCTAGGGGAAGGACGTTAGCAGAATAGACATGGTCCCTGCTCTCACGGAGCGGACAGTCTACCGCGGCGCTTGGGAGAGCACAGTCATAATGATGATGGTGATGATGGTATTTATTAAGCGCTTACTGGGCAGCAAGCATTGTGCTAAATGCTGGGGGTGGGTACAAGCTGATCAGATTGGACACGGTCCCTGTCCCGCGTGGGGCTCACAGTCTTCATCCCCATTTTACAGATGAGGTCACTGAGGCCCACTGAAGAATAATGATGGTATTAAGCATTTACTATGTGCCAAGCACTGTTCTAATATTTATTCTATTTATTTTATTTTAATATGTTTTGTTTTGTTGTCCGTCTCCCCCTTCAAGACTGTGATCCCACTGTTGGGTAGGGACCGTCTCTATATGTTGCCAACTTGTACTTCCCAAGCGCTTAGTACAGTGCTCTGCACACAGTAAGCGCTCAATAAATACAATTGAATGAATGACTGAATGGGGTAGATACAAGGTAAGCAGTTTGTCCCACGTGGGGCTCACAGTCTTCATCCCCATTTTACAGATGAGGGAACTGAAGCCCAGAGAAGTGAAGTGGCTCGCCCAAGGTCACCCAGCACTTGGCTCAGTGGAAAGAGCCTGGGCTTTGGAATCAGAAGTCATGGGTTCAAATCCCAGCTCCGCCAGTTGTCAGCTGTGTGATTTTGGGCAAGTCACTTCGCTTCTCTGGGCCTCAGTTCCCTTATCTGTAAAATGGGGATTAAGACTGGGAGCCCCCTGTGGGACAACCTGATCACCTTGGAACCTCCCCAGTGCTTAGAACAGTGCTTTGCACATAATACACGCTTAATAAAAGCCATTATTATTCAATAAGGCTTTGAAGGTGGAAAGATTGATTGTCTGTCGGATAGGAAGAGGGAGAGCGTTCCAGGCCAGAGGCAGGATGTGGATGGGAGGTCAACAGCGGGAGAAGAAATCGAGGTATTTTTCCAAGCGCTTAGTGCAGTGCTCTGCACGTAGTAAGCTCTTGATAAATGCATTTGATTGATTGACCCAAGGCAACTGTGCAGAGGCCATCTATGGAGGGCGGCGTCTCCAGGGCACCAGTCAATCAATCAATCGTATTTATTGAGCGCTTACTGTGTGCAGAGCACTGTACTAAGCGCTTGGTAAGTACAAGTTGGCAACATATAGAGACGGTCCCTACCCAACAGTGGGCTCACAGTCTAAAAGATCACCCCCTGGCATCTCAGGCCCTTGCCCGGCCGCGACGCTGTCGCATAACCCGGGCGGCCCGAAAACCCGTCTCTCTAAGAGTGCCTTTCCCCCATTCCCCATTTATTTAAATGAAGAAGTCGCTCAATAAACTCGCTATTGCACGACTTATTAATTGAACCGTTATTATAATGCATCTTTAATTGGATTAGGTCTAATTACCCTTAAACGGCTCTTGGCGTCCTTAAAGGTCAACCGTAAGCCGCTTTTCATTTAAAGATTTAAGTGCGAGTTGAAGGCACGGAGGAAAGCGGGCGACGTCTTTGTCAAGTTAATTGCCAACCTTTCCTCTTCTGGGATTATTTCATTTCATCCTTCCTTCCTGTCGATCGGCTCACCGGTGAGGCTAGGCGGAAAACCCCCTGCCACCCGACAAGCGCACGGCAGAATCCGGAATGTCTGGGGCACGATTCACAAAGGGAACCGCCGTTAGTCACACTTAAGGGGAGGAAAGAAATAATAATAGTAATAATAATTGTGGTACTTATTAAGCACTTACTATGTGCCATTCGCATCTACCCCGGTGCTTAGAACAGTGCTTGGCGCCTAGTAAGTGCTTAACAAGTGGGTCTAGTTGATAGAGACCGGCCTGGGAATCAGAAGGACCTGGGTTCTAATCCCGCTCTGCCACTTGTCTGCTGTGTGACCGTCTGTCACTTCTCTGGGCCTCAGTTCCCTCCTCTGGAAAATGGGAATTCGGACTCTGAGCCCTTTGCGGGGCAGGGACCGTGTCCCACCTGATTATTTTGTATCTACCCCAGCACTTCACGCGGAGTAAGCGCTTAATAAATACCGCAATTATTAGTACTTCTATTACTACTGCTACTAATATTAGAAGCAGCCTGGGTCAGTGGAAAGAGCCCGGGCTTTGGAGTCAGAGGTCATGGGTTCAAATCCCAGCTCTGCCACTTAATATTATTATCATCAATTAATAATTAATAATAAATATCAATGGGTAACTAATAATTAATAATAACAAATATATTATTATTATTATTATCAATAATAATAATGATGGCATTTATTAAGCGCTTACTATATGCAAGGCACTGTTCTAAGCGCTGGGGCAGTTACAAGGTGATCAGGTTGTCCCACGTGGGGCTCACAGTCTTAAACCCCATTTCACAGATGAGGTCACCGAGGCCCAGAGAAGTGAAGTGACTTGCCCAAAGTCACACAGCTGACAAGTGGAAGAGCCGGGATTTGAACCGATGACCTCTGACTCCAAAGCCCGGGCTGAGCCACGCTGCTTCCACACACTTGTCAGCTGTGTGACCTTGGTCAAGTCGCTTCACTTCTCTGGGCCTCAGTGACCCCATCTGTAAAATGGGGATGAAGACTGTGAGGCCCCCGTGGGACAACCTGATCCCCTCGTAACCTCCCCAGCGCTTAGAACGGCGCTTTGCACATAGTAAGCGCTTAATAAATGCCACCATTATTACTTCGGGCAGGTCACTTCACTTCTCTGGACCTCAGTGACCTCATCTGTAAAATGGGGATGAAGACTGTGAGCACCCCGTGGGACAACCTGATCCCCTTGTAACCTCCCCAGCGCTTAGAACAGCGCTCTGCACATAGTAAGCGCTTAATAAATGCCACCATTATTATTATTATTATTACTACTACTGCCTCTATTTCTACTACTACTATTATTGTATTTATTTATTTATTTTACTTGTACATATCTATTCTATTTTATTTTGTTAGTATGTTTGGTTTTGTTCTCTGTCTCCCCCTTTTAGACTGTGAGCCCACTGTTGGGTAGGGACTGTCTCTATATGTTGCCAATTTGTACTTCCCAAGCGCTTAGTCCAGTGCTCTGCACATAGTAAGCGCTCAATAAATACGATTGATGATGATGATGATGATGCTGTTCTACTATTACTACTAATAATGATGGTATTTGTTAAACACTTATTATGTGCCAAGCCACCCCGAGGGGTGGCACCTGGAGAGTTTCCAGTCCTCCGCCAGTCTCGACTACGGGAAGGAGAGTGAAGCGGAGGCCTGTCCATTCCGTCCCGAGCTTGGCCGGTGGCCAGCGTGTGGTGGGCAACTGCTACAAGTCAAAACTCCCCTGTGAGCCCACTGTTGGGTAGGGACCGTCTCTAAATGTTGCCAACTTGTACTTCCCAAGCGCTTAGTACAGTGCTCCGCACACAGTAAGCGCTCACTAAATACGATTGAATGAATGAATGAATGTTTCAAGCCCCGGGGTGGATACAAGGTCATCATGTTGGACGCAGTCCCTTTCCCACATGGGGCTCACAGTCTTAATCCCCCTTTTGCAGATGAGGCAATCGAGGCCCAGAGAAGTGAAGTGACTATCAATCAATCAATCAATTGCATTTATTGAGCGCTTACTGTGTGCAGAGCACTGTACTAAGTGCTTGGGAAGTACAAGTTGGCAACATATAGAGACGGTCCCTACCCAACAGTGGGCTCACAGTCTAGAAGTCTAGCCTGAGGTTGCGCAGAAGACAAGAGAAGCAGCGTGGCTCAGTGGAAAGTGCTCGGGCTTTGGAGTCAGAGGTCATGGGTTCAAATCCTGGCTCCACCAATTGTCAGCTGGGTGACTTTGGGGAAGTCACTTCACTTCTCTGGGCCTCAGTGACCTCATCTGGAAAATGGGGATTAAGACTGTGAGCCCTGCCATGGGACAACCTGATCACCTTGTAACCTCCCTAGCGCTTAGTACAGTGCTTTGCACATAGTAAGCGCTTAATAAATGCCATAATAATAATAATAATAATAATAAGAGGCAGAGCCGGATTTAGAACCCACGTCCTCTACTACTACTCCCCTTCATCCTCCTCCTCCCCCTCCTCCCAGGCCTGTACTCTTTCCCACGAGGCCACACTGCTTCTTTAATTCAGTTTTGATCCCGTGAGCTCGTCTTCTCTGAGGCTTTCAGAGCCCAGATTTAACACAGAATGAAGTTTCACTTAAATGACAGCGGTTTAAGAGACAACAGTTCGAAGCCATCTTGATCGCTGAATGAGCGAGGGAATCAGAAGCAGATCTCAAATTCTCATTTAATCATTTGTCAAGTGCACACACCCCATGAAAGAAGAGAAGAGAAGCAGTGTGGCTTAGTGGCAAGAGCCCGGGCCGGAGAGTCAGGGGACGTGGGTTCTAATCCCTGCTCCGCCACTTAATAATAATAATAATAATAATAATAATAATAATGGTATTTGTTAAGCGCTTACTATGTGCCAAGCACTGTTCTAAGCTTAGTACAGTGCTCTGCACACAGTAAGTGCTCAATACATGCGATTGACTGATTGATTCCTGCACACAGTAAGCGCTCAATAAATATGATTGAATGAATGAATGATTTTCGCTTTAATTCTATTTGTTCTAACAACTTGACACCTGTCCACATTTTGTTTTGTTGTCTGTCTCCCCCTTCGAGACTATGAGCCCGTTGTTGGGTAGGGACTATCTCTATATGTTGCCAACTTGTACTTCCCAAGCACTTCGTACAGTGCTCTGCACACAGTAAGTGCTCAATAGATACGATTGATTGATTGATTGATTCCTGCACACAGTAAGCGCTCAATAAATACGATTGAATGAATGAATGAATTTAGCTTTAATTCTATTTGTTCTAACGACTTGACACCTGTCCACGTGTTTTGTTTTGTTGTCCGTCTCCCCCTTCGAGACCGTGAGCCCGCTGTTGGGTAGGGACCGTCTCTATACGTTGCCGACTTGTACTTCCCAAGCGCTTAGTACAGTGCTCTGCACACAGTAAGCGCTCAATAAATACGATTGAATGAATGAATGAAAATCAGGTTGTCCCACAGGGGGCTCACAGTTTTAATCCCCGTTTTATAGATGAGGTAACTGAGGCACAGAGAAGTGAAATGACTTGTCCAGAGTCACACAGCTGACTGATGGTGGAGCCGGGATTTGAACCCATGACCTCTGACTCCAAAGCCCGGGCTCTTTCCACTGAGCCATGCTGCTTCTTATTATTATTAACGGTCAGACTCTCAGCTCCGTGGCTGAGGCTTCTCCTCCGGTTTTTCCCGCCCAGGAAGAGGGGCAGAGAGACAGTCCCAGAGACCGGCTGGACTCTCCCCGGCCGAGGCGGGAGATGAGCCGAAGAGACCCAGCCCCTACATGTCGCTCGGTGACCTCACACTCGTGGCCCGCCCAAGTTGACGGTCAAAAACCGGGCGGCCCAAGCCAGTGAGAGCCCATCCAATGCCGTCCGAATATCCGAGCCGGACCACATGGATGCCGGACTCGACTCTCGGGAAGATGAAGACGGACACGGGACACCCAAGGAGACACCGCTTTTTCGCGTCAAGCCTGGAGGCAGCGGTAGGCCTGTGCTGCACACGGTAAGTGCTCAGGAAATACCATAATCATCATCATCAATCATATTTATTGAGCACTTACTGTGTGCAGAGCACTGGACTAAGCGCTTGGGAAGTCCAAGTTGGCAACATATAGAGACAGTCCCTACCCAACAGTGGGCTCACAGTCTAAAAGGGGATAATGATAGTAATAATGATGCTGGTATTTGTTAAGCGTTTACTATGTGCCAGGCGCTGTACTAAGTGCTGGGGTGGGTACATGTCTACGTGTTTTGCCACCTGTCTACATGTTTTATAATAATAATAATAATCCCAAGCGCTTAGTACACTGCTCTGCACACAGTAAGCGCTCAATAAATACGATTGATTGATTGATTGATGGCATTTATAAATCACTATGTGCAAAGCACTGTTCTAAGCGCCAAGGAGGTTACAAGGTGATCAGGTTGTCTCACCGGGGGCTCACGGTCTTCACCCCCATTTTATTCATTCATTCAATCGTATTTATTGAGCGCTTACTGTGTGCAGAGCACTGGACTAAGTGCTTGGGAAGTACAAGTTGGCAACATATAGAGATGGTACCTACCCAACAGTGTGCTCACAGTCTAGAAGGGGGAGACAGACAACAAAACAAAACGTATTCACAAAATAAAATAAATAGAATAAATATGTACAAATAAAATAAATAGAGTAATAAATCCGTACAAACATATATACATATATACAGGTGCTGTGGGGAGGGGAAGGAGGTAAGGCGGGGGGATGGGGAGGGGGTGGAGGGGGAGAGGAAGGAGGGGGCTGAGTGTGGGAGGGCCTCCTGGAGGAGGTGAGCTCTCAGTAGGGCTTTGAAGGGAGGAAGAGAGCTAGCTTGGCGGTTGTGCGGAGGGAGGGCATTCCAGGACAGGGGGAGGACGTGGGCCGGGGGTCGATGGTGGGACAGGCGAGAACGAGGCCTAACGGTGAGGAGATTAGCAGCAGAGGAGCAGAGGGTGCGGGCTGGGCTAGAGAAGGACAGAAGGGAGGTGACGTAGGAGGGGGTGAGGGGATGGACAGCCTTGAAGCCCAGGGTGAGGAGTTTTACAGATGAGGGAACTGAGGCACAGAGAAGTGAAGTGATTTGCCCAAAGTCACACAGCTGACAGTTGGCGGAGCCGGGATTTGAACCCATGACCTCTGACTCCAAAGCCCGGGCTCTTTCCACTGAGCCACGCTGCTTCTCAGATAATGACTCTGCCACCTGTCTACATGTTTTGTCACCTGTCTACAGGTTTTATTTTGTTGTCTGTCTCCCCCTTCTAGACTGTGAGCCTGTTGTTGGGTAGGGACCGTCTCTAGATGTTGCCGACTTCTACTTCTCAAGCGCTTAGTACAGTGCTCTGCACACAGTAAAGCGCTCAATAAATACGATTGAATGAATGAATACAAGCAAATCGGGTTGGACACAGTCCCTGTCCCACGTGGGGCTCACGGTCTCCAACCCCATTTGACACGTGAGGGAACCGAGGCCCAGAGAAGTCAAGCGACTAGCCCAAGGTCGCTCAGCAGACGTGACAGAGCTAGGATTAGAGCCCATGACCTTGTGACTCCCAAGCAACTTCTCTATCCACTAGGCCACACTGCGTCTCTGAATACTGCGTCGCTAAATACTACCAATCGATCAATCCAACGATTCAGGGCTGGACCACCCTCAAGTGACGGAGCCGGGATTAGAACCCAGGTCCTCTGATTTCCAGCCCCAGCTCCTCCCTCTAAAGGGCCAAGCTGCTTCCCCAGGTCTGAGATGTTGCAGATCTTTGGAAAAGAAGGCCAACGTCTTGAGGAAGGCTTCTTTCATTCATTCAGTTGTATTTATTGAACACAGAGGACTGTACTGAGCACTTGGGAGAGTCCAATATAACAGTAAACAGACACATTCCCTGCCCACAACAAGCTTACCGTCCAGAGCTGGGGAGAACAGACATTAATCAATCAATCAATCAATCAATCAATCGTATTTATTGAGCGCTTACTTTGTGCAGAGCACTGTACTAAGCGCTTGGGAAGTACAAATTGGCAACATATAGAGACAGTCCCTACCCAACAGTGGGCTCACAGTCTAAAAGGGATCTAAAAATTAACATTAAGAAATAAATGAGGGATGTGGACAGAAGCGGTGTGGGGCTCTTGGGGGGATGAAGAAAGGAAGTAAGTCAGGGTGACGCAGAAAGGAGTGGGAGAAGAGGAAAGGAGGGCGCAGTCAGGGAAGGCCTCTGGGAGGAGATGGGTCTTTAGTAAGGTTTTGAAGATAGGGAGAGTAATTATCTGGGGGATTTGAGGAGGGAGGGCATTCCGGGCCTTCCCAGACTGAGCCCCCTCCTTCCTCTCCCCCTCCTCCCCCTCTCCATCCCTCCCGCCTTACCTCCTTTCCTTCCCCACAGCACCTGTATATATGTATATATGTTTGTACGGATTTATTACTCTATTTATTTTACTTGTACATATTTATTCTACTTCTCTTATTTTGTTCTCTGTCTCCCCCTTCTAGACTGTGAGCCCACTGTTGGGTAGGGACCGTCTCTGTATGTTGCCAACTTGTACTTCCCAAGCGCTTAGTCCAGTGCTCTGCACACAGCAAGCGCTCAATAAATACGATTGAATGAATGAATGAATTCCGGGCCAGAGGCAGGTTGTGGGTGAGAGGTCGGTGGTGAGGCAGGAGAGATGGAAGCCCAGGGAGCCAGTTGGAAATTATTCATTCATTCGTATTTATTGAGCGCTTACTGTGTGCAGAGCACTGTACTAAGTGCTTGGGAAGTAATAATAATAATAATAATAATAATAATGGCATTTGTTAAGCGCTTACTATGTGCAAAGTACAAGTTGGTAACATTTAGAGAGGGTCCCTACCCAACAATGGGCTCACAGTCTAGAAGGGGGAGACAGACAACAAAACAAAACATGTGGACAGGTGTCAAGTCATCAGAATAAATAGAAGTAAAGCTAGATGCACATCATTAACAAAATAAATAGAATAGTAAATATGTACAAGTAAAATAAATAGAGTAATAAATCTGCACAAATATATACAAGTGCTGTGGGGAGGGGAAGGAAGTAGGGCAGGGGGGATGGGGAGGAGGAGAGGAAAAAGGGGGCTCAGTCTGGGAAGGCCTCCTGGAAGTAGGGTTTTGAAGGGAGGAAGAGAGTTAGCTTGGCTGATGTGTGGAGGGAGGGCATTCCGGACCAGGGGGAGGACGTGGGCCGGGGGTCGACAGTGGGACAGGCAAGAAAGAGGCACAGTGAGGAGGTTAGCAGCTCCTAATGTGTCTATCAGCTCTGTTTTGGTGTACTTTCCCAAGCAATTAGAGGAGTGGAGTGTTTGGGCTGGGTTGGAGTAGGAGAGCAGCGAGGAGAGGTAGGAGAGAGCGAGGGGATGGAGGCTTTAAAGCCAATGGTGAAGAGTTGCTCTTTGACGCAGAGGTGGACGGGCAACCCCTGGCGTTTCTTGAGGAGCGGGGAAACACGGCCTGAGCTTCTGGTCTTACAGTCCCCCTCGAGTCTGGAAGCTTGGTGTGGGCTGGGAAAGTGTCATTCTGTTTCACTGGAGCCAAATCTCCAGTGGCTACCAATCAACCTGCGCATCAGGCAGAAACTCCTCACCCTGGGCTTAAAGGCCGTCCATCCCCTCGCCCCCTCCTACCTCCCCTCCCTTCTGTCCTTCTCCAGCCCAGCCCGCACCCTCCGCTCCTCGGCCGCTTATCTCCTCACCATACCTCGTTCTCGCCTGTCCCGCCATCGACCCCCGGCCCACGTCATCCTCCGGGCCTGGAATGCCCCCAATCCCTCTGCCCATCCGCCAAGCTAGCTCTCTTCCTCCCTTCAAGGCCCAACTGAGAGCTCACCTCCTCCAGGAGGCCTTCCCAGACTGAGCCCCTTCCTTCCTCTCCCCCTCGTCCCCCTCTCCATCCCCCCCATCTCACCTCCTTCCCTTCCCCACAGCACCTGTATATATGTTTGTACATATTTATTACTCTATTTATTTATTTTATTTGTACATATCTATTCTATTTATTTTATTTTGTTAGTATGTTTGGTTTTGTTCTCTGTCTCCCCCTTTTAGACTGTGAGCCCACTGCTGGGTAGGGACTGTCTCTATATGTTACCAACCTGTACTTCCCAAGCGCTTAGTCCAGTGCTCTGCACACAGTAAGCGCTCAATAAATACGATTGATGATGATGATTCTGTTGTTCTGTTGTCCTTTCCCAGATGCTTAGTATAGTGCTCTGCACCCAGGAAGCGTTCAGTAAATATGATTGACTGACCTGCTGTCCAGGGGAGGTCCTCCGGGCCCGGCCGCCCACGCAGAGACCCCCCTGATGGCCCGGCGCTGGTGGGGGGCTGTGGGGACCCTGAGAAGCAGCGTGGCCTCGTGGAAAGAGCCCGGGACTGGGTGTCGGAGGAACTCAGTTCTCCTCCCGGCTCTGCCACTTCATTCATTCATTCAATCATATTTATTGAGCGCTCACTGTGTGCACAGCACTGTACTAAGCGCTTGGGAATTGCAAGTTGGCAACATATAGAGAGGGTCCCTACCCAACAGTGGGCTCATTGTCTGCTGTGTGACCATGGGCAAGTCACTTCATTTCTCTGGGCCTCAAAGCTTGGCAATCAATCAATCAATCAATCAATCAATCAATCAATCATATTTATTGAGCGCTTACTGTGTGCAGAGCACTGTGCTAAGCGCTTGGGAAGTACAAGTCGGCAACATATAGAGACAGTTCCTACCACATAGTAAGCGCTGAACAGGTACTTTTAACAAGTACTTAGCAAGAAGCTGAGCATGGGCTAGTGCTTAGAGCTCGTTGTGGGTTCTAATCCTGACTCTGTCACTTAATAATAATAATGATGGCATTCGTTAAGCGCTTATTATGTGCCAAGGTGATCAGGTTGTCCCATGTGGGGCTTACCGTCTTAATCCCCATTTTACAGAGGAGGTAACTGCGGCATAGAGAAGCTAAGTGACTTTTTTTTTTTGAAGGCATTTATTAAGCGCTTACTATGTGCAAAGCACTGTTCTAAGCGCTGGGGAGGTTACAAGGTAATCAGGTTGTCCCACGTGGGGCTCACAGTCTCCATCCCCATTTTACAGATGAGGGAACTGAGGCCCAGAGAAGTTAAGCGACTTGCCCAAAGTCACCCAGCTGACTAGTGGCAGAGCCGGGATTTGAACCCATGACCTCTGACCATGACCATGACCTCTGACTCCAAAGCCCGTGCTCTTTTCCATTGAGCCACGCTGCTTCCTTGACTTGCCCAAGGTCACACGTCTGACAATTGGTGGAGCCGGGATTTGAACCCATGGCCTCTGTCTCTCAAGCCCGGGCTCTTTCCACCGAGCCACGCTGCTTCTCCCGTCTGCTGTGTGACCTTGGGCGTGTCACTTGACTTCTCTGGGCCTCAGTTCCCCCATCTGTCCATGTGGAGCAGGGACCGTATCCAACCCGATTTGCTTGTATCCACCCCGGCGCTTAGTACAGCGCCTGGCACTTAGTAAGCGCTTAGCAGATCCCATTAAAAAAAGAAGTGTTATTAGTATGGCATTGCTGCTGTAGCCCTTCACCTTTAGTTTTTCAGAGAGGTCAGGCGGGGAACTTTATCCCAGGAAAGGCAGCCATGGGGATACTAATAATTATAATTGCGGTATTTGTTAAGCGCTTACTATGTGCCAAGCACTGTACTAAGCACTGAGGAGGTCACTGTTTGGGCAGATGCGGCCAAGGGCGTCTGCTGAGCCGCTGGTTGGCAGTTCTTTTATGTCTTTTCATTGGGGAATGATTCGCTGTTTTGACCTAATTACATTTTTTTTGCCTAGTCTGTGTCCCATTTTGCTGTGGAAATGCAGTAGAGAGTGAAAAAATTGGGTTCATTTTTACTCTCAATAAAAATCCAGTAATAGTTGTATTTGTTAAGCGCTTATTATGCTCCAGTACTGTACTGAGTGCTGGGGTAGAGGCAAGTCAGTCAGTCAGTCCTATTTATTGAGGGCTTATTGTGTGCAAAGCACTGTATTAAGCGCTTGGGGAGGACAATATAGCAATAAACAGACACATTCCCTGCCCATAACGAGCTTACAGCCTAGAGTCAATCAATCAATCAATCGTATTTATTGAGCGCTTACTGTGTGCAGAGCACTGTACTAAGCGCTTGGGAAGTACAAGTCGGCAACACATAGAGACAGTCCCTACCCAACAGCGGGCTCACAGTCTAGAAGGGGGAGACAGAGAACAAAATCAAACATACTAACAAAATAAAATAAATAGAATAGATATGTACAAATAAGATAAATAAATAGAGTAATAAATCTGTACAAACATATATACATATATACAGGTGCTGTGGGGAAGGGAAGGAGGTAAGATGGGGGGATGGAGAGGGGGACGAGGAGGAGAGGAAGGAAGGGGCTCAGTCTGGGAAGGCCTCCTGGAGGAGGTGAGCTCTCAGCAGGGCCTTGAAGGGAGGAGTCGCACTGTGTACAGTCAGAGCTTACAGGGTTGGAAGCTTCCAGGCTGATTACTCTATTTATTTTATTAGTGATGTGTATATATCTATAATTCTATTTATTTTGATGGTATTGACATCTGTCTACCTGTTTTGTTTTGCTGTCTGTCTCCCCCTTCTAGACTGTGAGCCCGTTGTTGGGTAGGGGCTGTCTCTGTTGCCGAATTGTACTTTCCAAGTGCTTAGTGCAGTGCTCTGCACACAGTAAGCGCTCAATAAATACGATTGAATGAATAAATGAGGCCTTCCCAGACTGAGCCCCTTCCATTCTCTCCCCCTCCTCCCCATCCCCCCTTACCTCCTTCCCCTCCCCACAGCACCTGTATATATGTATAGATGTTTGTACGTATTTATTACTCTATTTATTTATTTATTTTATTTGTACATATTTATTCTATTTATTTTATTTTGTTAATTTGTTTTGTTGTCTGTTTCCCTCTTCTAGACTGCGAGCCCACTGTTGGGTAGGGACCGTCTCTATATGTTGCCAACTTGTACTTCCCAAGCGCTTAGTCCAGTGCTCTGCACACAGTGAGCGCTCAATAAATACGATTGAATGAAAGAATAAATGAATGAATTGTCTGACAAGATGGTCAGACCAGACACAGTCCCTGTCTCTCACGGGGTTCTGAAGCTAAGAGGGAGGGAGAAAGGCATTGAACCCCCATTTTACAGATGAGGAAATGGAGGCCCAGAGCCGCAAAGTGACTTGCCTAAGGTCGCCCAGCAGTCCAGTGGCAGTGGTAGGATTTGAACCCAAGTTCTCTGCCCCTTCAGCAGGGCTCTTTGTGCTAGGCCCTTACTTTTGTGTAGAGCACTGTTCTAAGCACTAAGGGTAGATGCAAGTGATGAAAATAATAATAATTATAATAATGGTGGTATTTGTTAAGCACTTACTATGTGCAAAGCACTGTTCTAAGCACTGGGGGGATACTAGGTGATCAGGTTGTCCCACGTGGGGCTCACAGTCTTAATCCCCCTCTTACAGATGAGGGGAACTGAGGCACAGAGAAGTTAAGTGACTTGCCCAAAGTCACACAGCTGACAATTGGCGGAGCTGGGATTTGAACCCATGACCTCTGACTCGCAAGCCAGGGCTCTTTCCACTGAGCCACGCTGCTTCTCTAAGGAAAAGTTGTTCCCATTTAGGTGATAAGTCAAGCCCTGGCCTGGGAATCAGAAGGATCTGGGTTCTAATCGCTTAGTACAGTGCTCTGCACACAGTAAGCGCTCAATAAATATGATTGATTGATTGATTCTAATCCCGGCTCTGCCACTTAATAGTAATAATAATAATGACGGCATTTATTAAGCGCTTGCTCTGTGCAAAGCGCTGTTCTAAGCACTTGCCTGCTGGGTGATCTTGGGCAAGTTGTTTCACTTCTCCGGGCCTCAGTTCCCTCATCTGTAAAATGGGGATTAAGACTGTGAGTCCCACGGGGGACAGGGACGGTGTCCGACCCAATTTGCTTGTATCCCCTGCAATGCTTAGTACAGTGCCTGGCACAGGGTAAGCACTGAACATACACCAAAAAAAAAAATGGTAAGATTCGAACACAAGTCACACAGTAGAATGATCAACAGACACATTCCATGCCCGCAGTGAGCTGTTTTCTCTTAAGAGTATCCATCCTCTCTCCCAGAGCCTCACACGTATTTTTCTGAAAGTGTCGACAGGACCAAAAGCTGCACATTATCAAACAGCGCAGCAGTCCCTAAGGGAAACGTTTGCCTATCAATCTGGTGGGAAACTTATCTATTTATTCATCAATGTGTTCATTTATTTATTTATTTATTATTAATTATCATTAACAATATATATTACAAATTAATATATAATCACATATATAAAAATGTATAATATAATAACATATAATTCTAATATAATTAGTATATTATATTACATATAATTGATACACACAATATATCATGCATAATATAACATGTAATAGGCTAATCAGTATAATATAATTAGTATATTATATTATGTATAAATGATACACACAATATATTATGCATAACATAATATGTAATATGCTAATCCATATATTAATATAATTATATATTAGTGATATATTAATACATGATTGTTAATTATTTATTATTTATTTATGGAAAATTTATTCTATTTATTTTGTTTAGTTAATATGTTTTGTTTTGTTGTCTGTCTCCCCCTCCTAGACTGTGAGCCCGCTGTGGGGTAGGGACCGTCTCTATGTGTTGCCGCCTTGTGCTTCCCAAGCGCTTAGTCCAGTGCTCTGCACACAGTAAGCGCTCAATAAATACGATGGAATGAATGAATGAATGAAGTCCTCTGTGCTCTTTCCACTAGGCCACACTGCTCCTCCTTAGATTTTTTTTCCCAGCGCTTGGGGCAGGACTTAGTACCCGGCAAGGGCTCGATCTATCCTGTCTCTGACCTGGAACGCCCTCCCTCCTCAAATCTGACGGACGATGACTCTCCCCCTCCCCTTCAAAGCGCTTAGAACAGTGCTTTGCACATAGTAAGCGCTTAACAAGTGCCATTATTATTATTATTATTATTATTATTGAAGGCCCAGCTCCTCCAGGAGGCCTTCCTTGACTACGTCCCCATTTCCCCTTCTCCCCCTCCCTTCTGCATCACCCTGACTTGCTCCCTTTCTCCATCTTCGTGGCTCAGTGGAAAAAGCCCGGGCTTTGGAGTTAGAGGTCACAGGTTCAAATCCCGGCTCCGCCAATTGTCAGCTGTGTGACTTTGGGCGAGTCACTTCACTTCTCTGGGCCTCAGTTCCCTCATCTGTAAAATGGGGATTAAGACTGGGAGCCCCACGTGGGACAACCTGGTTTTCTTGTAGCCTCCCCAGCACTTAGAACTGTGCTTTGCACATAGTAAGCACTTAATAAATGCCATTATTATTATTATTATTATTATTATTATTACTATTATTATTATCTTCCCCTCCAAGCCCCCCCACCACTTATGTCCATACCCATAATTTATTGATTTCTATTAATGTCCGCCTCCCCCTTTAGACTGTAAACTCGCTGTGGGCAGGGAATATGTCCGATTATTATTATATTGTCCTCTCCCAAGTGCTTTGTCCAGTGACTGATTGACTGATGCCACTTCACTTTCCAATACCCACCCCTTTTGGTTCAAAAGTTGGCAGTGCGAGTTTATCAAATCGCTTTTTACGTGTGACCACCTTTCCATCGTTGTCTCACCCAAAGACCTCCTTGCTTTGCCAATCAATCAATCATCTTTATTGAGCGCTTACTGTGTGCAGAGCACTGTACTAAGTGCTTGGGAAGTCCAAGTTGGCAACATATAGAGACAGTCCCTACCCAACAGCGGGCTCACAGTCTGAAAGGGGGAGACAGAGAACAAAACCAAACATACTAACAAAATAAAATAAATAGAATAGATATGTACAAGTAAAATAAATAGAGTAATAAATCTGTACAAACATATATACATATATACAGGTGCTGTGGGGAAGGGAAGGAGGTAAGATGAGGGGGATGGAGAGGGGGACGAGGGGGAGAGGAAGGAAGGGGCTCAGTCTGGGAAGGCCTCCTGGAGGAGGTGAGTCCTAGTGCTTAGTACAGTGTCTGGCATATAGTAAGCGCTTAATGGATACCGTCATTATTATTCCCAGGCTTCCCGGAATTCTCTCCTCTAGCACCAGACATTTTTCCCTATGCGGCCCCGGATCTCAAACCCAAAATCTTCCAACAAGCAGCAGATGGAGACAGAGTTCCATCCATCTTTGGCTCGTGGAAAATTCAAAATCCTTCCAGAAAGAAAAGCCCTGTTTGTTTCCCAGCAGAGGACACAGCGTCGAGATACTCTATCTTCTCCCAAATGCAAAACACGAACCGTTCCAGAAATCCTAAAGGCAAACAGCCAGAGACGGGAGAAAAAGCCTCTTTCCCACAAACCTCCAGAGATTAAAAATACGACTACAAAAAAATTCCTACCTCCATCTCCAGAGCCTGATCCGGGATCTAAAAGAAAAAGGAAACGCGTATTTACTTTCGGCTGAAAAATGTGGAATCTTTAACTGGGGCGGGTCACCTTATTTAGTTATTTGAAATGTCCATCGGTAATCCTCTTCACTTGGTGTCCGTCGTGGGGAAATTAGAGAAGGGTAATCAGAGAATTGACATTTTTCACGGAGCACTGAACTCAATTTCACGTCTATGAAATGATCGACCGGAATATTTTATCTTCGGTTTACTGCATTCTCCACCCAACTTGGGGGATTTTCCAAGCACGTATTGGGGTGCTGGGACTGTACTAAGTGCTTGGGAGAGTTCATGCCAGACTTTAAGCTCGTTGTGGGCAGGGACCGTGTCCACCGACTGTTATATTGTCCTCTTCCAAATGCTTAGCACAGTGCTCTGCACATGGTAAGCGCTCAATAAATATCTTTGATTCAGTCAAGTAAAAGGATCAAGTAAATAATAATGATGGTATTTGTTAAACACTTACTATGTGCCAAGCACTGGGGTAGATACAAGGTAATCAGGTTGGACCCAGTCCCTGTCCCGAATGAGGCTCACACTCTTAATCCCCATTTTCCAGATGAGGGAACTGAGGCACAGAGCGGCGTCTTGCCCAAGGTCCCACAGCAGACAAGTGGCGGAGCCGGGATTAGAACCCACGACCTCTGACACCCCGCCTGTGCTCTTACCACTAATATTTATTGGAAATGTGTCTACCAACTGTTGTCTTAACACAGCGTTCTGCACACAGTAAGCACTCAATAAATATCATGATTTTTGGATTGAATGAAAAAGAAGAGATTGAGGTAACATGATTACGTTGGTGTTAGAGGAGCAGAGTGTGAGGGCTGGATTGGAGTAGAAGAAGAGTGATATTCCTGGAACGCAGGGATAGTGTTAGAACAGTTAGGACGCTGGGAATGGGGCAGTGGACTCCCTTGGAACATGGTTAGGATGCTGGGAATGGGGCAATGGAATCCTCTGGAAGAACAGTTAGTGAGTTAGTTGTACATATCTATTCTATTTATTTTATTTTGTTAGTATGTTTGGTTTTGTTCTCTGTCTCCCCCTTTAAGACTGTGAGCCCACTGTTGGATAGGGACTGTCTCTATATGTTGCCATTTTGTACTTCCCAAGCGCTTAGTACAGTGCTCTGCACATAGTAAGCGCTCAATAAATATGATTGATGATGATGATGATGATGATGGATTTTGAATTCCGTGGGATTCCGTTAGGTGCCGAGCACTGTACTAAGCGCTGGGGAAGATACAGGCTAATCAGGTTGGGGGAAGGTGTCTGACAGACAATTTACTCAACCCCCCACTTCCAAGCCTTATTGAAGGCACATCTCCAAGCCGCCTTCCCTAAGCCCTGCTTTCCTCTTCTCCCACTCCCCTCTGCCTCACCCTGACTTACTCCCTTCATTCATATATGTTCATATATATATATTCATATATATATATATATATATGTTGCCAGCTTGTACTTCCCAAGCGCTTAGTACAGTGCTCTGCACACAGTAAGTGCTCAATAAATATGATTGATTGATTGATTGATAGGGACTGGGGATGCGGGGATGGAACCCCCTGGAACAACAGTTAGGATGCTGGGAATGGAGGAATGGAGTCTCCTGACACAAAAGTTAGGATGCTGGGAATGGGGGCAGGAAGTCCCCTGGAGCTCAATAAATACGATTGATGATGATGATGATGTTGAGAAGGTGGGAATGGAACCCCCTGAAGTGACGGTTGGGAAAGGAAGAACGGAGTACCTTGGAAGGAAAATTAGGATGCCGGGAATGGAGGAAGGTGGAGTGGGGTGGTCCCCTGGAACAATAGTTTGGCTGCTGGGAAGGTCATGACTGTGGAGAGTGGGGAGGGTCAGTGGGGAGGGTCCGTGGGGAGCGGAAAGAACCCCAAGGACTCTCTGTCCAGCAGAGATGGGACCCCCCTTCTGCTGCCGCTGCTGTTTTTGTGAGCATGGCTGGCGTTTGACTGCATCGGTCTCATCAGCTCTTTCCTTGAGGGCCTGAAGACCTCAGGCCGCCTCTGCCCGTGCCCATGTCTGACCGTGCCCATGGGTTAATACCTTGCCCCGGCCTTGGCCCAAGTGTTAAGGAGCCCCGGGAATGGGCGAGAAATCATCCCTAGGCTCTCTTTCTCCCAGCCCTGCACTGCCTCGTTCCAGATCCAAAGAGAGGGGGTGGTTCTGGCCCATTAGCCAGGAGCCACGGTGCACACTAATCCATCCTTCCTTCCCCCTTCCCTTCCCTTCCCTTCCCTTCCCTTCCCTTCCCTTCCCTTCCCTTCCCTTCCCTTCCCTTTCCTCCCCTCCCCTCCCCCCCTCCCCTCCCCTCCTCCCCCCCCCCCCCCTCTCTCTTTCTTTCTTTCTCCCGGCTCTAACACTTGTCTGCTGTGTGACTCTGGGCAAGCAACTTTCACTTCTCTGGGCCTCAGTTTCCTCATCTGTAAAATGGGGATTAAGAATATGAGCCCCACGGGGGGCAACCTGTTTACCTTGTATCTACCCCAGGGCTTAGTACAGAGCTTGGCACATAGTAAGCGCATAACAAATACTGTAATTATTTCCTTCCTTCCTTCCTTCCTTCCTTCCTTCCTTCCTTCCTTCCTTCCTTCCATCCTCCCTCCCTCCCTCCCTCCCTCCCTTCTTTCCTTCCTTCCTTCCTTCCTTCCTTCCTTCCTTCCTTCCTTCCTTCCTTCCTTCCTTCCTTCCTTCCTTCCTTCCTTCCCTCCTTCCCTCCTTCCCTTCCCTCCTTCCCTTCCTTCCTCACTTCCTTCCTTTCTCCATTTGCAGAGCTCTGTACTGAGCACTTGGGAGAGCACAATAGAGCAGAAAACAGCCCCATTGCAATACGATTCCATCACCCCATCTCTAAAGTACCCAAGTAACCTTGAGTGAAGCGCTGCACCAGGCGAGGCCCGAAGGGCACCTTCCCCATCACCCCAGATAATAATAATAATAATAATAATGATAATAATGACGTTTATTAAGAGCTTACTATGTGCAAAGCACTGTTCTAAGCGCTGGGGAGGTTACAAGGTGATCAGGTTGTCCCACGGAGGGGGGGGGGGGGCTCACAATCTTAATCCCCATTTTACAGATGAGGTCACTGAGGCCCAGAGAAGTCAAGTGACTTGCCCAAAGTCACACAGCTGACAGTTGGCAGAGCTGGGATTCGAACCCATGAACTCTGACTCCAAAGCCCGGGCTCTTTCCACTGAGCCACGCTGCTTCCCCAGATCAGATCAGCCCGTCCTCCCTGGGAGCAGCCAGGCCGGGGCGTGGGAGGTCGGGATGGAGGGACGGCCGGACGAGGCCCAGCTGGACGTGGAGGGGACTGGGTTCTCGTGGGGTTCTTGGGGGGGCTTTGTGGGGGGGGGGGCATCTTCCCTCTTACCTGCAGCGCAGGAGCCGTCGGAGGCCACGAGGATCTCTGTCTGCTGCTTGCAGGCCGACTGTCTCAGGTAGCACTCGTTCTGGTAGGTGTCCCCGTTGGAGCCACACACGGGCACGTAGTCACTGGTGCACTGCGGGCACATACACACAGACACACACAAACACATGCACACACACACACACACACACACACACATACTTAACCGACGGACCCCCCCCCCAGCCCCCAGCGCTTCCCTCCTTCTCCTCACTGGGCCTCCTTCTCGCCCGTCCCGCCGTCGACCCCCAGCCCCCGTCCTCCCCCTGGCCCGGCATGCCCTCCCTAATACTAATACTAATGATGGCATTTATTAAGCGCTTACTATGGGCAAAGCCCTGTTCTAAGCGCTGGGGAGGTTACAAGGTGATCAGGTTGTCCCACGGGGGGCTCACAGTCTTCATCCCCATTTTACAGATGAGGGAACTGAGAGAAGTGAAGTGACTTGCCCAAAGTCACACAGCTGACAATTGGCGGAGCTGGGATTTGAACCCATGACCTCTGACTCCAAAGCCCATGCTCTTTCCAGTGAGCCACGCGGCTCCCTCCACACATCCGCCAAGCTAATTCTCTTCCTCTCTTACAAGCCCTACTGAGAGCTCACCTCCTCCAGGAGGCCTTCCCAGACTAAGCCCCCTTTTTCCTCTCCTCCCCTGTTTAGACGTTTGTACAGATTTATTGCTCTATTTTCCTTGTACATATTTACTATTCTATTTATTTTGTTAATGATGTGCATCTAGCTTTAATTCTATTTGTTCTGACGATTTTGACACCCGTCTACATGTTTTGTTTTGTTGTCTGTCTCCCCCTTCCAGACGGTGAGCCCTTTGTCGGGTAGGGACCGTCTCTATATGTTGCCGACTTGTAATAATAATGATGGCATTTATTAAGCACTTACTACGTGCAAAGCACTGTTATAATTACTGGGGAGGTTACAAGGCGATCAGGTTGTCCCACGGGGGGCTCACAGTCTTCATCCCCATTTTACAGATGAAGGAACTGAGGCCCAGAGAAGTGAAGTGACTTGCCCAAAGTCACACAGCTGACTATTGGCGGAGCTGGGATTTGAACCCATGATCTCTGACTCCCAAGCCCGGCCTCTTTCCACTGAGCCACGCTGCTTCTCTACTTCCCAAGCGCTTAGTACAGTGCTCTGCACACAGTAAGCGCTCAATAAATACGATTGAATGAATGAATGAGCTGGACCATAGGCCGTTGGTGGCATTTATTCAGCCCCTACTGTGGGCAGAACGCTGTGCTGGGCACCTACTGTGGGCAGAGCTCTGTGCTGGGCCCCTACTACTAATAATAATAGTTGTGGAATTTGTTAAGCGCTTACTGTGTGCCAAGCACTGTACTGAGCACTGGGGTGGATACCAGCTAATCGGGTTGGACGCAGCCCCCGACCCACGTGGGGCTCACAGTCTCGATCCCCATTTTCCAGATGAGGAAACTGAGAAGTGAAGTGACTCTCCCCAGGTCACACAGCAGACAAGTGGCAGAGCTGGGATTAGAACCCACGACCTTCTGACTCCCAGCCAATAGGTCATGCTGCTTCTCGTATATGCAAAGGACTGTACTGAGCACCTACTGTCTGCAGGGTACTGTACTGGACACTTAGCCAGAGTGTTTTATGCTGACCTCAGTCCTTGCACACGAATGTATGGCCAAATGTTCAGACCATTTCCGGCTCTGACTCCTCTTTGAGCAAGCAACGTGGCTCAGTGGAGAGAGTCCGGGCTTTGGAGTCAGAGGTCATGGGTTCAAATCCTGCTCCACCACGTGACTGCTGTGTGACCTTGGGCAAGTCACTTAACTTCTCTGAGCCTCAGTTACCTCATCTGTAAAATGGGGATTAAGACTGTGAGCCCTGCGTGGGACAATTTAATCACCTTGTATCCTCCCCAGCGCTTAGAACAGTGCTCTGCACATAGTAAGCGCTTAACAAATGCCATCATCATTATCTCCCCCTTCTAGACTGTGAGCCCACTGTTGGATAGGAACCGTCTCTATATGTTGCCAACTTGTACTTCCCAAGCGCTTAGTACAGTGCTCTGCACACAGTAAGCACTCAATAAATATGATTGATTGATTGATTGATTCTCTGGGCCTCAGTGACCTCAACTGTAAAATGGGGATGAAGACTGTGAGCCCCACGTGGGACAACCTGATTACTTTGTATCTATCCCAGGGCTTAGAACAGTAGTAAGCGCTTAACAAATACCATTATTAGAGAAGCAGCATAGAGTAGTGGAAAGAGCCCGGGCTTGGGAATCAGAAGACATGGGTTCTAATCCTGGCTCCGCCACATATCAGCTGTGTGACTTTGGGCAAGTCACTTCACTTCTCTGTGCCTCGGTTCCCTCATCCGGAAAATGGGGATTAAGTCTGTGAGCTCCACGTGGGGCAATCTGATTACTTTGTATCTATCCCAGCGCTTAGAACAGTGCTTGGCACATAATAAGCACTTAACAAATACCAAAATTATTATTCTTATTCTTATTATCTGTGCCTCAGTTCCCTCATCTGTAAAATGGGGATTTAGTCCGTGAGCCCTACGTGGGACTACCTGGTTACTTTGTATCTGTCCCAGCACTTAGAACAGTGCTTGATTTATCTTACTTGTACGTATCTATTATATTTATTTTATTTTGTTAGTATGTTTGGTTTTGTTCTCTGTCTCCCCCTTCTAGACTGTGAGCCTGCTGTTGGGTAGGGACTGTCTCTATGTGTTGCCGACTTGTACTTCCTAAGCGCTTAGTCCAGTGCTCTGCACACAGTAAGCGCTCAATAAATACAATTGATTGATTGATTGATTGATTGTAAGTGCTTAACAAATACCATTATTATTTAAATAATTTCTAAATCCCCCTCTCCTGAGAGCGTGGAAGCTCCTGGAGGGCAGAAATTGTGTCTACTCACTGTATTGTCCTCTCCCAAGTGGTCAGTACAGTGCTCAGTGCACTGTAGACCAGAAGCTCCTTAATAATAATAATAATAATGATAATAATAATGACATTTATTAAGCGGTTACTATGTGCAAAGCACTGTTCTAAGTGCTGGGGAGGTTACAAGGTGATCAGGTTGCCCCACAGCGGGCTCACAGTCTTCATCCCCATTTTACAGATGAGGGAACTGAGGCCCAGAGAAGTGAAGTGACTTGCCCAAAGTCACCCAGCTGACAATTGGCAGAGCTGGGATTTGAACCCATGACCTCTGACTCCAAAGCCCGGGCTCTTTCCACTGAGCCACACTGCTTCCTTAAGGGTGGGAATCTTGCCTACCCACTCTAATGTTCTCTCCCAAGCGCTCAGTACAGTGCGCTGTGTGCTGTAGCCCGGAAACTCATCGAGGGCGGGGAGCGTGTTGACAAACTCCATTATACTGGACTCTCCTAAGCACCTAGTGCAGCGCTCCGCACACAGTAAGCGCTTAGTACAGTGCTAAGCGCTTAGTACAGTGCTCTGCACACAGTAAGCGCTCAATAAATACGATTGATGATGAGTAAGCGCTTAATAAATACCATCGACTGCTGGCTTGATTGGTTGGTGAAAAATCAATATTGAAAGGCCTCCAGATTCCTGGGGAGGCCCAGAGAAGTAGCCCCCCCGTCAAAGGAATCAGTCAATCAGTCGTATTTGTTGAGCGCTTACTTTGTGCAGAGCAGTGGACTAAGCGTCTGCGAGAGGACAACGCAACAATAGAACAGACATATTCCTTTCCCCCCTTCTCCCCCTTCCAGACTGAAAACCCGTTGTTGGGTAGGGACCACCCCTATATGTTGCCGACTTGTACTTCCCAAGCGCTTAGTCCAGTGCTCTGCCCACAGTAAGCGCTCAATAAATATGAATGAATGGATGAGTTTACAAACCCACTCGAGCTGTTACTAAATATTCCATAGTATCCGTGTCCAAAAAGGATATTTTTTCCTCATTCAGTGTTCTGTAGCATCTCTGTCCAAAAAGGACCTATTTTCTCCCTCCTCCTCCTCATTTATGCATGTGTGCTCACACCCATGTACACACACAAACACGCACATGTACCTCCATTTTATAATGGGAACTAGATAACCTACAGGGGATAATCATTATTATTGTTATATTTATTTATTTATTTATTTTACTTGTACCTATCTATTCTATTTATTTTATTTTGTTAGTATGTTTGGTTTTGTTCTCTGTCTCCCCCTTTTAGACTGTGAGCCCACTGTTGGGCAGGGACTGTCTCTATATGTTGCCAATTTGTACTTCCCAAGCGCTTAGTACAGTGCTCTGCACATAGTAAGCGCTCAATAAATACGATTGATGATGATTTGTTAAGAGTTTGCTATGTGCCAAGCGCTGTACTAATAGAGATGATGGGATGACTAGAGAAGCAGCGTGGCTCGGTGGAAAGAGCTCGGGCTTGGGAGTCTGAGGTCATGGGTTCAAATCCCGGCTCTGCCGATTGTCAGCTGGGTGACCTTGGGCAAGTCACTTCACTTCTCTGGGCCTCAGTTCCCTCATCTGTAAAATGGGGATTAAGACTGTGAGCCCTGCGTGGGGCAATCTGATCACCATGCATCCTCCCCAGCGCTTAGAACAGTGCTTTGCGCATAGTAAGTGCTTAACAAATGCCATTATTATTATTATTATTATTAATAATCCCTGTCCCACCCGGGCTTCATTGTCTATGTATTTTTGGACTGTGAGCCCACTGTTGGGTAGGGACTGTCTCTATATGTTGCCAATTTGTACTTCCCAAGCGCTTAGTACAGTGCTCTGCACACAGGAAGCGCTCAATAAATACGATTGATGATGATGTAGGGGGGAGTGAGATTTAATCCCCATTTTCCAGATGAGGTGACTGAGGCACAGAGAAGTGAAGCGACTTGTCCAAGGTCACCCGGCAGACGAACGGCGGAGCCGGGATTAGAACCCAGACCCTGCAACCCCCAGGCCCCGGCTCTTTCTGCCTCGCCTCGCTACTTCCGAGCTATCCTGAGATATTGCTAATTTGAGGATTCCTAACAGTGACTTTACTTCCCGCACCTGGCCATGATGCCAGAGACGGGATTATTGCATGATTACAGAGCAGCGGCTATGCATCGTTCTTTAATTATAACAAATGCAATCATCAAGATGATTATTTACCAACCATCACCCCTGTTTAGAACTAAGTACATAATACACAAAAAAAACCCAACAAAAAAACAGCTTGTAATTCACTCAGATTGCAGTATTAAATTCTGGGCGTCGCTTGGGATGGGGAGAGTATCATCAATCGTATTTATTGAGTGCTTACTGTGTGCAGAGCACTGTACTAAGCGCTTAGAGTAATATGGGAGTAATATGGGAAGCAGCGTGGCTCAGTGGAAAGAGCCCGGGCTTTGGAGTCAGAGGTCATCGGTTCAAATCCCGGCTCCACCAATTGTCAGCTGGGTGGCTTTGGGCAAGTCGCTTCACTTCTGTGGGCCTTAGTTCCCTCATCTGTAAAATGGGGATTAAGACTGTGAGCCCCCCGTGGGACAACCTGATCACCTTGTATCTCCCCCAGTGCTTAGACTTTTAGACTGTGAGCCCGCAGTTGGGTAGGGACTGTCTCTATATGTTGCCAACTTGTACTTCCCAAGCGCTTAGTACAGTTCTCTGCACACAGTAAGCGCTCAATAAATACGATTGACTGATTGATTGATAGTAAGCGCTTAATAAATGCTATCATTATTATTATTATTATAAAACCCACCCTCTCTAGAGCCAAGATTTGGAAAATTTACATCCCCATGAATGACCGTGAAAATGGATGATGAAACCTACAGCTAGTCCAGTTTTATAGTCCAGTCTGAAGGCGGTCACTATTCAGGAGCCGGTATAGGAGAGATCACTGTTTGACACCGAGATAGACGATATTCTCTTTTGCGCAGAGTTTTCTTTTAATTTAATAATAATAATGATGATGGTCTTTGTTAAGCGCTTCCCCTATGTCAAGTACTGTTCTAAGCGCTGGATTAGACGCAAGATAATCATCATCATCATCAATCGTATTTATTGAGCGCTTACTATGTGCAGAGCACTGGACTAAGCGCTTGGGAAGTACAAATTGGCAACATGTAGAGACAGTCCCTATCCAACATTGGGCTCACAGTCTAAAAGGGGGAGACAGAGAACAAAACCAAACATACTAACAAAATAAAATAAATAGAATAGATATGTACAAGTAAAATAAATAAATAGAGTAATAAATATGTACAAACATATATACATATATATACAGGTGCTGTGGGGAAGGGAAGGAGGTAAGATGTGGGGATGGAAAGGGGGACGAGGGGGAGAGGAAGGAAGGGGCTCAGTCTGGGAAGGCCTCCTGGAGGAGGTGAGCTCTCAGTAGGGCCTTGAAAGGAGGAAGAAGGTAAGGAGGAAGGTAATCAGGTTGGACTCCCAGTCTTAATCCCCATTTTCCAGATGAGGTAACCGAGGCCCAGAGGAATGAAGTGACTTACCCAAGGTCACACAGCAGCAAGCGGCGAAGCCGGGATGAGAACAGAGGGCCTTCTGATTCCCAGGCCAGGGCTCCAGCCACTGCGCCAATATTTATCCCCTATCATGGACTCCTGACCATTAGATTGGAATCTCTTTGTGGGCAAGGAATATGTCTTATAAGCTCAGTGGAAAGAACCCGGGCTTGGGTTCTAATCCCGGCTCCGCCACATGTCTGCTGTGTGACTTTGGGCAAGTCACTTCACTTCTCTGGGCCTCAGTGACCTCATCTGTAAAATGGGGATGAAGACTGTGAGCCCCGTGTGGGACAATCTGATTACCTTGTATCTCCCCAGTGCTTAGAACAGCGCTTGGCACATAGTAAGCGCTTAACAAATGCCATTATTATTATTATTATTATAAAATAATAATGATAATAGTGTATTCTATAACTATACAATACAGTAATAATGTAATAATAATAACGATAACAAGAAAAGTGGCCCGGAGGCCCGGGGAAGTGAAGTGACTCACCCAAGGTCACAGAGCAGACAGGTGGCGGAGCCGGGATGAGAATTCTGGTTCTTCTGACTCCCAGGCCCACTGGGAAGGGTTGGCATTCCACCAAAAGTTTTCCTAACTGGGAAGGGCCCCTTTTGTCCTTTCCCAAACGCTCAGCACAGAGCCGGGCGCTCAAGTGCTGCCTTGATTGATGGAAGGATAGATCTCTTTCCCTACCTGTCATTTATTGATTTCTTTTCATGCCCGTCTCCCCCTCCAGACTGTAAACTCGTTTACATTTTCCACATTTATTGTACAGAAGCATGGCTTAGTGGAAAGAGGCCGGGGTTGGGAGTCAAAGGTCGTGGGTTCTAATCCTGGCTCCACCACATGTCAGCCGTGTGATTTTGGGCAAGTCGCTTCACTTCTCTGTGCCTCAGTTACCTGCGAAACGGGGAATGAAACTGTAAGCCCCATGTGGGACAACCTGAGGTCTGGGGGCCTGGGGGTCTGGGAATCTGGGGGCCTGAGGGCTTTGGGGTCTGGGGACCTGGGAGCCTGAGGGCCTGGGGATCTGGGGGCTTGAGGGCCTGGGGGTCTGGGAGCCTGAAGGCCTGGGGATCTGGGGGCTTGAGGGCCTGGGGGCCTGGGGACCTGGGGGCTTGGGGGCCCGGGGGGTCTGGGGACCTGGGGGCCTGGGGGGTCTGGGGACCTGGGGGCCTGGGGGTCTGGGAATCTGGGGGCCTGAGGACTTTGGGGTCTGGGGACCTGGGAGCCTGAGGGTCTGGAGGCCTGGAGGCCTGGGGGCCTGGGGGCCTGGGGGCTTGAGAGCCTGAGGGCCTTGGGGTCTGGGGGCCTGGGGTCTTGGGGCCTGAGGGTCTGGGCATCTGAGGGCCTGGGGGTCTGGGCATCTGGGGGCCTGAGGGCTTTGGGGTCTGGGGACCTGGGAGCCTGAGGGCCTGGGGACCTGGGGGCCTGGGGACTTGGGGGACTGGGGGCCTGAGGGCTTGAGGGTCTGAGGGCCTGAGGGTCTGGGGGCCTAAGGGTCTGAGGGCCTGAGGGTCTGGGGGCCTGGGGCCTGGCGTGGGGTAGGGATGGAAGAGCCCATCTGCTCCACAAGCAGGGACTTTGGCCCCAGCTGGGCTTGGCCGGGCTTCTGGCTTCTGTGTGGCTTCTGTCCCACACACTTCACTTCTGCCTCTGGGACATGGGCCTCGCCTCCCAGAAGCGTGCAGCTTCTGTCCCACATGCTTCACTTCTGCCTCTGGGACACGGGCCTCGCCTCGGCCTGGCCTCCGGGCTGACCTTGACTCAGGCTGAGCCGGGAAGAGGCCGGGGCTGGTGTTGGGCCGCTCAGAGGCTAGGGCTGGGCTGGGCAGAGGCCGGGGCTGGGGCCGAGCTCTGGGCATCAGAACTGGAGGGAGAAATTTGTTTATGCGGCATTTCAACCCACCTCAAATTCCAGTGTCATCCGACTGTGACAGAAAACAGCAATAATAATAATTGTGGTATTTGTTAAGTGCTTACTCTGTGCCAGACACTGTACTAAACGCTGGGGGGATGCAAGCAAATCATCGGATTAGACACAGTCCCTGTCCCACATGGGGCTCACAGTCTCAATCCCCATTTTGCCGATGAGGTAACTGAGGCCCAGAGAAGTAAAGTGACTCACCCAGGGTCACCCGGCAGACGTGGCAGAGCCGGAATTAGAACTCAGGTCCTTCCAACTCCCAGGCCTGGGCTCTAGCCATTATGCCCTGCTTCTTTGACCCCAATGACCACAGGGTTCCTCCAGACGCAGACAGATGAGACAGATCAGCATTTGACCTTCGAGACCTCTCTCGTGCCGTCACGATGCTGAGCGAAGGTCAGCCAATCCATCAGCTGCATTCAATGAGCACTTGCAGCGTGAAGAGCACTGTACTAAGCGCTTGGGAGAGGACAAGGCAGCTAAGGTTTGTTTGGAACTGCCCCAAAATCAGGTTGGTTGATGACAGTAGAAACAGTTGGTCAGATGATTCGTGAGCTCCAAATAGCCTGGAAGCTCCTTGTGGGCAGAGATCATGTCTACTAATTCATTCATTCAATCGGAATTTTCATTCATATTCATTCATTCAATTGTATTTATTGAGCGCTTACTGTGTGCAGAGCACTGTACTAAGCTCTTGGGAAGTACAAGTTGGCAACATATAGAGACGGTCCCTACCCAACAACAGGCTCACAGTCTAGAAGGGGGAGACAGACAACAAAACAAAACATATTAACAAAATTAAATAAATAGAATAAATATGTGCAAATAAAATAAATAAATATATAGAGTAATAAATATGTACAAACATATATACATATATACAGGTGCTGTGGGGAGGGGAAGGAGGTAAGACTGGGGGATGGGGAGGGGGGGAGGGGGAGAGGAAGGAGGAATATAGTGCTCTGTGTGCAGAGCACTATATTAAGTGCTTGGGAGAAGACCATACAACAATAAACCAACACCTTCCCTGTCCTCGAGGAGCTTACAATCTACTGTGCTCTCCAAAGAGCTCTGCACAACACTCTGCTCAAAATATAGACTGCAATCTCTCAGTACAGTGCACTACTTGTAGGGAATTATAAGCCCCTTGAGGGTAGGGATTATGCCTTCTGATTCCGTTGTCTTCTCCCAAGTGCTCAGTACAGCACTGTGGCTTAGTGGAAAGAGCCCGGGCTTGGGAGTCAGAGGTCACAGGTTCTAATCCTGGCTCCGCCACTTGTCAGCTGTGTGACTTTGGGCAAGTCACTTCACTTCTCTGTGCCTCAGTTACCTCATCTGTAAAATGGGGATGAAGACTGTGAGCCCCCCGTGGGCCAACCTGATTACCTGATTATCTGATTACCTGATTACCACATCTGTTAAAAGGGGATTAAGACTGTGAGCCCCCCCATGGGACAACCTGATCATCTTGCAACCTCCCCAACGTTTAGTACAGTGCTTTGCACATAGTAAGCGCTTAATAAATGCCATCATTATTATTATCAATCAGTGGTATTTATTGAGCACTTACTATGTGTGGAACACTGTACTAAGCGCTTGGGAGAGTCCGATATAACAGAATTAGCAGACATGTTCACTAGCCATTATGAACTTACAGTCTTGAGGACTGTAAAGTATCGCTACTCGTGTTATTATCA
The DNA here is from genome assembly GCF_015852505.1 of Tachyglossus aculeatus. Taxonomy (NCBI): domain Eukaryota; kingdom Metazoa; phylum Chordata; class Mammalia; order Monotremata; family Tachyglossidae; genus Tachyglossus; species Tachyglossus aculeatus. The sequence goes on from NC_052072.1 coordinate 898,957, forward strand.
CCATGACTTCATTCTTGGTCCCCTCTGTTCTCTATCTACACTCTCTCCCTTGGTGAACTCATTCGCTCCCAAGGCTTCAACATCATCTCTACGCTGATGACACCCAAATCTCCATCTCTGCCCCTGCTCTCTCCCCATCCCTTCAGGCTCGTGTCTCCTCCTGCCTTCAGACATCTCCATCTGGATGTCTGCCTGCCATCTAAAACTCAATATGTCCAAGACTGAGCTCCTTATCTTCCCTCCCAAGCCCTGCCCTCTCCATGACTTTCCCATCACTGTAGATGGCACTACCATCCTTCCTGTCTCACGAGCCCGCAACCTTGGTGTCATCCTCGACTCTGCTCCCTCATTCACCCCTCACATCCAATCCGTCACCAAAACCTGCCGGTCTCACCTCCACGACATTGCCAAGCTCCGCCCTTTCCTCTCCATCCAAACCACTACCTTGCTGGTTCAATCTCTCATCCCGTCCCGACTGGATTACTGCATCGGCCTCCTCTCTGATCTCCCATCCTCCTGTCTCTTCCCACTTCAGTTTATACTCCATGCTGCTTCCCGGATCATCTTTGTGCAGAAACGCTCTGGGCATGTTACTCCCCTCTTCAAAAATCTCCAGTGGCTGCCTGTCAACCGTACGCATCAGGCAAAAACTCCTCACTCTCGGCTTCAAGGCTGTCCATCCCCCCGCCCCCTCCTCCCTCATCTCCCTTCTGTCCTTCTCCGGCCCAGCCCGCACCCTCCGCTCCTCTGCCACTAATCTCCTCACCGTTAGGCCTCGTTCTCGCCCGTCCCGCCGTCGACCCCCGGCCCACGTCCTCCCCCTGGCCCTGAATGCTCCCAATCCCTCCACACATCCACCAAGCTCGCTCTCTTCCTCCCTTCAAAGCCCTACTGAGAGCTCGCCTCCTCCAAGAGGCCTTCCCACATTGAGCCCCCTTTTTCCTTTCCTCCTCTCCATCCCCCCGCCCTACCTCCTTCCCCTTCCCACAGCACTTGTATGTATGTTTGTACAGATTTATTACTCTGTTTATTTTACTTGTACATATTTACTATTCTATTTATTTTGTTAATAATGTGCATCTAGCTTTATTTTTATTTATTCTGATGACCTGACACCTGTCCACATGTTTTGTTTTGTTGTCTGTCTCCCCCTTCTAGACTGTGAGCCCGTCATTGGGTAGGGATCGTCTCTATATGTTGCCAACTTGTACTTCCCAAGCGCTTAGTACGGTGCTCTGCACACAGTAAGCGCTCAATAAATACGATTGAATGAATGAATGTATTTCGAGAAGCAGCGTGGCTCAGTGGAAAGAGCCCGGGTTTGGGAGTCAGATGGGTTCTAATCCTGGCTCCGCCGCTTGTCAGCTGTGTGACCTTGGGCAAGTCACTTCTCTTCTCTGAGCCTCAGTGACCTCATCTGTAAAATGGGGATTAAGACTGTGGGACAGCGTGATCACCTTGTCTCTCCCCAGCGCTTAGAACAGTGCTTGGCACATAGTAAGCACTTAACAAATGCCATTATTATTATTATTATTTAGGAGCCGCCTCAAATGGGGATTAAGACTGTGGGACAGCGTGATCACCTTGTCTCTCCCCAGCGCTTAGAACAGTGCTTGGCACATAGTAAGCACTTAACAAATGCCATTATTATTATTATTATTTAGGAGCCGCCTCAGCGGCCAGAGTTATCATATCCCACTGGAGCTCCGGCCTTCCTTCGGCTGTGTCGGCCCCTGGTCTCAGTGGGCTCTTGCCCAAGCTGTAGGTCTGTGCTTGACCAGAGAGGCATGTCGAGGAGTGCTGCACTCCACCGGCATGCTGAGTGACCCTGGGCAAGTTACTGAACCACTCTGGGCCTCAGGAAAACTAGGGATTCAATGTCTCTTCTCCCTGGTGAACCTCATGTGGGACAGGGACTGTATATGGCCCAATGACTAACATTAATAATAATAATAATAATAATGACATTTATTAAGTGCTTACTATGTGCAAAGCACTGTTCTAAGCACTTGGGGAGGTTACAAGGTGATCAGGTTGTCCCACGGGGGGCTCACAGTCTTCATCCCCATTTTACAGATGAGGTCACCGAGGCCCAGAGAATCAATCAATCAATCGTATTAATTGAGCGCTTACTGTGTGCAGAGCACTGTACTAAGCACTTAGCACTGAGAAGTGAAGTGACTTGCCCAAAGTCACACAGCTGACAATTGGCTAGACTGTGAGCCAACTGTTGGGTAGGGACCGTCTCTATATGTTGCCAACTTGTACTTCCCAAGCGCTTAGTACAGTGCTCTGCACACAGTAAGGGCTCAATAAATACGATTGAATGAATGAATGAATGAATTGGCAGAGCCGGGATTTGAACCCATCACCTCTGACTCCAAAGATCGTGCTCCTTCCAATGAGCCACGCTGCTTCTCATCATACTTAACCCAACATTTAGAATGAGCCTCGACACATAATAGGCTCTTTGCAAATACAGTAATAGTAATAATAATAATAGTAATAATAATGATTATAAGAATAATAAAATCCCCACTCTCCCTCCTTACACTATGAGCCCTAAGTGGGGCAGGGACAGTGCCTGGTCTGATTCTTCATTTATTTATTCCTTCAATCATATTTATTGAGCGCTTACTGTATGCAAAGCACTGTACTAAGTGCTTGGGAGAGGATGATATAATAATTAATGGCATTTATTAAGCGCTTACTATGTGCAAAGCACTGTTCTAAGCACTGGGGAGGTTACAAGGTGATCAGGTTGTCCCACAGGGAGCTCACAGTCTTCATCCCCATTTGACAGATGAGGTCACTGAGGCACAGAAAAGTTAAGTGACTTGCCCAAAGTGACACAGCTGACAGTTGGCGGAGCTGGGATTTGAACACATGACCTCGGACTCCAAAGCCCGGGCTCTTTCCACTGATCCACGCTGCTTCTCAATATAACGATATAACAGCAAACAGATACATTTCCTGCCCGCAACGAGCTTGCAGCCTAGAGGCGGATTAACTTGTGTCACTTCACTTCTCTGGGCCTCAATTACCTCATCTCTAAATTGGGGATCGAGACTGTGAGCCCCACGTGGGACAGGGATTGTGTCCATCCTGCTTTGCTTGTGTGCAACCCCAGCGCTTAGTACAGTACCTGCACATAGTAGGCGCTTAACAAATACCATTGGGTAGGGACCGTCTCTATATGTTGCCGACTTGTACTTCCCAAGTGCTTAGTACAGTGCTCTGCACACAGTAAGTGCTCAATAAATACAATTGAATGAATGAAGGAATTTATCCCAGTGTTTAGAACAGTGTCTGGCACATAGTAAACGCTTAACAAATACAACAATAACAATAAAATAGTGATATTATCCCCTCTCTTTCTTCCTCTTACCACAGTGAGTCTCCCAACCGCCCCTCAGCCCGAGGCTCTGATCATCCCATATTCACCGGGTACTCAGCACAGTGCTTATCTCAGAAAAACCTCTTAATAACTAGCAGAGTGCTACGATCAGACCTCAATGTGGTGAAAGCACCCCAGAATCCTGAAAGGGTTCCCCCATTCTGGATGGAAAGGAAGACCGAGAAAGGAAGAGGGGTCTCCACGATGCTCGCGGAGGCATCAAACAGAACACATGCTAGAGGGCACCCCCTCTCACGTGGTATTCCCCTTATAATAATAATAATAATAATGATGGCATTTATTAAGCGCTTACTATGTGCAAAGCATTGTTCTAAGCGCTGGGGAGGTTATAAGGTTATCAGGTTGTCCCACGTGGGGCTCACAGTCTTAATCCCCATTTTCCAGATGAGGCCCAGAGAAGTGAAGTGACTTGCCCGAAGTCACACAGCTGACAAGTGGCAGAGCTGGGATTCGAACCCATGACCTCTGACTCCAAAGCCCCTGCTCTTTCCAAACAATCAATCAATCAATTGTATTTATTTAGTGCTTACTGTGTGCAGAGCACTGGACTAAACGCTTGGGAAGTACAAGTTGGCAACATCTAGAGACAGTCCCTACCCAACAGCGGGCTCACAGTCTAAAAGGGGGAGACAGAGAACAAAACCGAACATACTAACAAAATAAAATAAATAGAATAGATATGTACAAGTAAAATAAATAAATAGAGTAATAAATATGTACAAACGTATATACATATATACAGGTGCTGTGGGGAAGGGAAGGAGGTAAGATGGGGGGATGGAGGGGGGGACGAGGGGGAGAGGAAGGAAGGGGCTCAGTGTGGGAAGGCCTCCTGGAGGAGGTGAGCTCTCAGTAGGGCCTTGAAGGGAGGAAGAGAGCTAGCTTGGCGGATGGGCAGAGGGATTGGGGGCGTTCCGGGCCCGGGGGATGACGTGGGCCGGGGGTCGATGGCGGGACAGGCGAGAACGAGGCCTAACGGTGAGGAGAACGGGGTGGGTGCTGCTTCTCTTATCTTCCCGGATGCCTGGGTATTATTTTTAAAACTGGTACTTGTTCCGTGCTTACTGTGCCGGGCACTGTACTAAACGCTGGGTTCAAATGAATCTAATGTAGGATGGCTCCTCCCCTGGAGCACTGTGGGTTGTGGGCATCTTCTTGGGGGCTGCCTTGAGTCTCCTTATTTGTTCAGAGCCAGGAGGCATCACCTTTGGAGACTAAGGTCACGCCTGGGCATGTGCCCACCCCTCTCCGAGGAAACTCGATCGACTTTCCGGCCGGCTGTTCCCCTGCTTTCAGTCACTCCCCCCCCCGACCCCTGACCCCCAGGTTTGGACGGGAGACCCCCCCGCCCCCCATTTCCCTCCCCCGGCGGAGCCGTCCGCCCGTCCGGAAAGGGGAGGATGGAAAGCTCAGGCCTCTGACCTTGAACTGGCAGACACAGGTGACGCTGTCTCCGATCCTGAGGCATTCCCCGTCGAATTTACAGGTGTTGGTGTCGCAGAGGAAGAGGTCGTTCTCTCTGTCATCGAAACCTCGGATTCAAAAAGAGAAATCCCCTCAACCTCGGGCAGGCTCCAGGACCACATCTCTGCCTTCCCCCACTCCGCCAAAAGGCCTCGATTCCAATGGGGGACAAACTGCCCCTTTTCTGCAGGCCCAGAAGGGCCCCGGCTCTTCAAAACCGCCGTTTTTTCTTAATTTTATGGCATTTCTTAAGCGCTTACTATGCGCCAGGCATTGTACTAAGCTCTAGGGTAGATACGAGTTAATCAGGTCCCTTCCCACATGGGGTTCACAGCCTTAATCCCCATTTTACAGATGGGGAAGCAGCGTGGCTCAGTGGAAAGAGCCCGGGCTTTGGAGTCAGAGTTCATGGGTTCGAATCCCGGCTCCGCCAGTTGTCAGCTGTGTGACTTTGGGCAAGTCACTTCACTTCTCTGGGCCTCAGTTACCTCAACTGTAAAATGGGGATTAAGATTGTAAACCCCCCGTGGGACAACCTGATCACCCTGTAACCTCCCCAGCACTTAGAACAGTGCTTTGCACATAGTAAGCGCTTAATAAATGCCATTATTATTATTATTATTATTATTATTATGAGGGAACTGAGGCCCAGAGATGTACAGTGCCTTGCCCAAGGTAGTAATAATAATAATTACTGTGGTATCCGTTAAGGGCTTATTGCGTGCCATGCATCGTACTAAACTCTGGGGTAGATACCAGTTAGGTTAGACCCAATCCCCGTCCCACATGGGGCTCACAGTCATACTCCCCATTTTACAGATGAGGTAACTGAGGCCAAGAGAAGTGAAGTGACTTGCCCAAGGTAATGATATCGACAATAATAATTGTGGTATTTCAGAAGCACTTACTGTGTACCAGGCACTGTCCAAGCTCTATGGTAGATAATGATAGTGACGGCATTTGTTAAGCGCTTACTATGTGCCAAGCACCGTTCTAAGCACTGGGGAGTTTACAAGGTGATCAGGTTGTCCCACGGGGGGCTCACAGTCTTAATCCCCATTTTACAGATGAGGGAACTGACGCCCAGAGAAGTGAAGTGACTTGCCCAAAATCACACAGCAGACAAGCGGCGGAGCCGGGATTAGAACCCATGACCTCTGACTCCTAAACCGGTACACTTTCCGCTAAGCCACACCGCTTCTCCAAGTTAACCAGGTTAAACACAGTCCCTGTCCCCCATAGCTCTCAGTCTTTAATCTCCACTATCCAGAGGAGAGGACTGAGGCCCAGAGAAGTGAAGTGACTCGCCCAAGGTCACACAGCAGACAAGTGGCGGAGCTGGGATTAGAACCCAGGTCCTTCTGACCCTCAGGCCTGGACTCTTTCCACTGAGCCATGCTGCTTCTCAACCGCTGACTACACCTTCTAGCCTGTGAGCCCACTGTTGGGTAGGGACCGTCTCTATATGTTGCCAACTTGGACTTCTCAAGCGCTCAGTACAGTGCTCTGCACACAGTAAGCATTCAATAAATACGCTTGAATGAATGAATCTGCTCCAGCCCCGGCTCCCAATCCATCAATCCATCGGTGGTGTTTATTGAGTGCGCTTACTGCGTGCAGAACACTGTCCAAAGCGCTTGGGAGAGAACGATGGAGTTGGTAGACACTCTGCCTGCCCACAACCCCATCTTACCTCCTTCCCTTCCCCACAGCACCTGCATATATGTACATATGTTTGTACATATTTATCACTCTATTTATTTATCTGACTTGTACATATCTATTCTATTTATTTTATTTTGTTAGTGTGTTTGGTTTCATTCTCTGTCTCCCCCTTCTAGACTGTGAGCCCACTGTTGGGTAGGGACCGTCTCTACGTGTTGCCGACTTGTACTTCCCAAGCGCTTAGTCCAGTGCTCTGCACACAGTAAGCGCTCAATAAATACAATTGATTGATTGAGAGGACAGTCTTCCTCCTTTCTCCCTCTCTCCGTTTGCATCTCTCCCTCTGGAGTCTCTCTCTGGAGTATTGTACCTTCCCAAGCGCTTAGTACAGCGCTCTGCGCACAGTAAACGTTCAATAGACGGGAGTGAATGAATGAAAGCCCGGGGGGAGTCCGTACCCCCCTCCGACCCCTCCCCACCCCGGGAGCCCAGCCTTGGTGTAACCTTCCCGGCGGATGACAAAGCAGAGCTGCGGCCAGCTCGTTATGGGCAGGCAACGTGTCTGCTAATTCTGCGGACTTGCGCTCTCCCAGACGCTTAGTACAGCGTTCTGCGTGTCGTATGCTCGCCATAAACACCATGGATTGATTGATTGAGACGGACAAAGGCCCGGTTGCCCTTCCGGAGCTGCGGCCTGCCTGATTCCAAGGGAGATGGTCCAGGGAACGGGGTGAGAGGCCTTCCCGCCAACCTCGCCCCCCAAGCCTCCACCGGCCTTGGAGCCTTCTCCGACCGGACTGAGCCCCTTCCTTCCTCTCCCCCTCATCCCCCTCTCCATCCCCCCCCATCTTACCTCCTTCCCTTCCCCACAGAACCTGTATATATGTATATATGTTTGTACATATTTATTACCCTATTTATTTATTTATTTATTTATTTATTTATTTTACCCGTACCTATCTATTCTATTTATTTTATTTTGTTAGTATGTTTGGTTTTGTTCTCTGCCTCCCCCTTTTAGACTGTGAGCCCACTGTTGGGTAGGGACTGTCTCTATATGTTGCCAATTTGTACTTCCCAAGCGCTTAGTCCAGTGCTCTGCACATAGTAAGCGCTCAATAAATACGATTGATGATGATGATGATGACCACCCCGACGTCCGCCGGGTGGTCTGCCCAGCCCCAACCCCGTGACCCCCGTCTCCCCTCCCCGTCCCCCAAGGAACCCGGGTCTCCTAGCCTGCCGGGCCCTCCTGCCTCGGTAGTGAGATATTACTCAAAACAGCTATATTCAGCTCCCGAGGCATTAAGATTTAATCCTATCGATTTGTACTTCGCTCCCTCTAGCCCTGAATATAACGTACCCAGCGGCGAACGTGCAGAAACATGGATTCTTTCCAGGATCATACGTGGTTGGGTGTGGGTGACGGTGTCTGTGTGTGTGTGTGTGCGTCTGAGAGCATATGCGTATGTACGTGTGAGAGTGTGTGTGTGTCTCAGAGGGCATCTGAATTCGAGAGAGAGTGTGTGTGTGTGGTGTGGAGTCGAGAGTGGATGTGTGAAAGTGCGGGTGTGTGTCTGCGAGTGGATGTGAGAAGGTCTATTTGAGAGCGTGTGCGTATGTGGCAGTGTGTGTGTCAGAGTGGAGGCGAGTAGCGTGTGTGTGAGTATGTATCGGAGAGTGTATGTGTATTTTAGTGTGTGTGTGTGTCTGAGAGCATATGTGTATGTACATATGACAGTGTGTCAGGGTGCATCTGAATTTGAGAGAGAATGTGTATGTGTGTGTGGAGTTGAGAGTGGATGTGCGAAAGTGCGGGTGTGTGTCTGCGAGTGGATGTGAGAAGGTCTATTTGAGAGCGTGTGCGTATGTGGCAGTGTGTGTGTCAGAGTGGAGGCGAGTAGCGTGTGTGTGAGTATGTATCGGAGAGTGTATGTGTATTTTAGTGTGTGTGTGTGTCTGAGAGCATATGTGTATGTACATATGACAGTGTGTCAGGGTGCATCTGAATTTGAGAGAGAATGTGTATGTGTGTGTGGAGTTGAGAGTGGATGTGCGAAAGTGCGGGTGTGTGTCTGCGAGTGGATGTGAGAAGGTCTACTTGAGAGCGTGTGCGTATGTGGCAGTGTGTGTGTCAGAGTGTATGTGAGTAGCGTGTGTGTGAGTATGTATCGGAGAGTGTATGTGTATTTCAGTGTGTGAGTCTGTGTGTGTCTGAGAGCCTATGCGTATGTACCTGTGACAGTGTGTGTGTGTCTCAGAGTGCATCTGAATTGGAGAGAGAGTGTGCGTGTGTAGTTGAGAGTGGATGCGTGATAGTGTGGGTGTGTGTCTGCGAGTGGACGTGAGAAGGTCTATTTGAGAGCGTGTGCTATGTGACAGTGTGTGTGTCAGAGTGTATGCGAGTAGCGTGTGTGTGAGTATGTATCTGAGAGCGTATGTGTATTTTAGCGTGTGAGTCTACGTGTGTGTGACGGAGAGCGTAGGTGTCTGTGGGAGTGATGGGTCTGAGTGCTTGTGAATGTATGCGTCCGGGAGTGTGTGCGTGTGTGTGTGTGTATGTGAGGGTGTTTGTGAACGTGTGAGAATGTGTGTGTATGTGAGTCAGCAAGGTAAGTTCATAGGGAGGCTGGCGAGCCGGCTTTTGTTGGCACCGAGGAGGGTCTTCCCTCGGCCCGAAGGTGACAGGACCCTGGTGGCGGTCAGTGGCCACAGGAGACCGGATCACTTGGGGGGCTGGGGTGTGTCGGCCTGCTCCATCAATCAATCATATTTATTGAGCGCTTACTGTGTGCAGAGCACTGTACTAAGCGCTTAATCTGTACTAAGTGCTCTATCTGGGTTTCGGGGGGTCTCCGAGCCTGCGGGAAAGTCTTCTGGCTGTGGGGAGGAGGTGGATGGACCGCCTCGCTGGCTGGACACCCAGGCCGGACCTTCTCGGGGTGCCATGTGTGGGGGGCTGGGGGAGGCCGGGGGTATGCCAGGAAGGCCGACCCGGGGAGTGTGATGCCCCCTTCCCCTTTTCCCCCTTTTCCCCTGGCTCCGCCCGGCTGCACAGTTGGCTGCTCTAAGAAGGCTAAGGGGGCTGGGGGTGGGGGCGAGGGCAGGTCGCAGCCACCAAGCCATCTTGAGCCCTCGTTCCTGGGAGAGCAAGGAAGAGGGGAAGGAGAAAGGGAGGGAAAGAAGGAGGCGGGCAGGGAGGAGGGAGACAGACAGAGAGGGAGGACTGGAGGCCCAAGAGATGGGAAGGGGGTGGGGTCCGGTGGGGAGAAACACTAGGGGCTTGGCTATGCCAGCGTCCTCTGCCCGGCTCCTAGCTTGTGGGCAAGGGCCAGGGGGAGATGGGGAGAAACTAAGATCTGGAGATAGGGAGAGGGCGTGGGGAGAGAGGAAGAGAGACTGGGAGATAGGGAGAGAGGGAGAGACAGAGAGACAGGAGGAGGGGCAGGGGGGTGAGAGGGAGATGGGGCCTGGAGGAGGGGGGAAAAGAGAGGAGGGGCACTCTCTCCCTCTCCCTTTCTGTCTCTCCCTCTCTGGGTCTCAGGGAGAGGGGGTGAGGGGAGAGAGACTGGGAGACTGAGAGATAAAGAGAAAAGGAGAGAGACAGAGAGACAGGAGGAGGTGAGGGGAGAGGGAGAGAGACTGAGAGGTAGGGAGAAGAGGGGAGATACAGAGACAGAGAGACAGGAGGAGGGTCAGGGGGTGAGAGGGATACAGGGGTGGGGGGACTCTCTCTCCCTCTCCCTTTCTGGGTCTCAGGGAGAGGGAGAGAGACTGAGAGATAAGGAGAAAAGGAGAGAGACAGAGAGACAGGAGGAGGTGAGGGGAGAGGGAGAGAGACTGAGAGACAGGAAAAAGAGGGGAGATACAGAGACAGCAAGAAAGGAGGAGGGTCAGGGGGATGAGAGGGAGACAAGGGCGGGGGGACTCTCTCGCCCGCTCCCTCTCCCTTTCTGTCTCTCCCTTTCTGGGTCTCAGGGAGCGGGGGTGAGGGGAGAGGGAGAGAGACTGAGAGATAAGGAGAAAAGGAGAGAGACAGAGAGACAGTAGAGGGAGAGGGACTGAGAGGTAGGGAGAAGAGGGGAGACAGAGAGACAGGGGGAGGTGAGGGGAGAGGGACAGAGACTGAGAGGTAGGGAGAAGAGGGGAGATACAGAGACAGAGAGACAGGAGGAGGGTCGGGGGGTGAGAGGGAGACGGGGTGGGGGGACTCTCTCGCCCTCTCCCTTTCTGTCTCTCCCTTTCTGGGTCTCAAGGAGAGGGGGTGAGGGGAGAGGGAGAGAGACTGAGAGATAAGGAGAAAAGGAGAGAGACAGAGAGACAGGAGCGGGAGAGAGACTGAGAGATAGGGAGAAGAGGGGAGACAGAGAGACAGGAGGAGGGTCAGGGGGTGAGAGGGAGGCAGGAGGAGGAGGGACTCTCCCTCTCCCTTTCTGTCTCTCCCTCTTTGCGTCTTCCTCTCCCTCTCTGTGTCTCCCTCTCCCTCCCTCCTTTCCCTGTCTGTCTCTCCCTCTCCCCCTCTGTCTCTCCCTCTCTGTGTCTCCCTCTCCCTCTCTCTCCGTGTCTCCTCTGTCTCTCCCTCTCTGTGTCTCCTTCTCTGTCTCTCCCTCTCCATCTCTCCCTCCCTCTGCGTGTGTGTCTCTCTGTGTCTCCTGTCTCGCCCTCTCTATGTCTCCCTGTCCGTCTCTCCCTCTCCGTGTCTCCCTCTCCGTCTCTGCCTGTGTCGATGTCTCTCTGGCGGTGGGCCTCGCTGTAAGGGCGGGTTTTCGGGTCTGGGCTTGGGGAGGCCCGTCGGGGCCGGGCCCACTGTTGGGTAGGGACCGTCTCTATGTGTTGCCAACTTGTACTTCCCAAGCGCTTAGTACAGCGCTCTGCACACAGTAAGCGCTCAACAAATACGATTGATTGATTGATTGATCAGTTTTCCTTCCGCCCCCCAGCTCCCCCCGGCCTCTTGGCTCCCCGAAGTTATTTAACTTTCCTCTGCAAGTTGCAACGGGTGGCTGGGGCCCGGTGCCCGCCCGGTGCCCGTCCGGTGCCCGCCCGGTTCGGGGGCAGCAAAGACCCCAGAGGGGAGGTCCGGACGACCCCGGCCCGATCCCCCCGACAGCTCGGCCAGGGCCGGCCCACAGGATCCCAAACCGGCCGGCAATCCGGCCGCCATCCACAGCCGGAGTGGGCGCTTACTGTGTGCACAGCACTGTGCTGAACGGACAGCAACCCGCCCCCGCCCCCCCCCCGCCACACACACACACACACACACACACACACACACACCACACTTCTCTCTCGTGTGGTGGGGATCCGGAGGTGGGATGGAGATAGGGCGGGATGGGGATGGAGATAGGATGGGATGGGAATGAGATGGGATGGGATGGAGGTCGGATGGAGAATGGGGATGGAGATGGGATGGGGATGAAGTGGCATGGGATGGAGGTAGGATGGAGAAGGGCGACGGGGACGGAGATGGGATGGGGATGAGGTGGGATGGGGAGGAGATGGGTTGGGATGGTGGTAGGATGGACAAAGGGGATGGGGAAGGAGATGGGGTGGGGTTGAAGTGGGGTGGGATGGAGGTAGGGCGGAGAAGGGGGATGGGGACGGAGATGGGGTGGGGATGAAGTGGGATGGGATGGAGGTAGGGTGGAGAAGGGGGATGGGGGAGGAGATGGGATGGGGAGGAGGTGGGATGGGATGGAGGTAGGGTGGACAATGGGATGGGGAAGGAGATGGGGTGGGGATGAAGTGGGATGGGGAAGAAGATGGGATGGAGGTAGGGTGGAGAAGGGGGAGGAGGACAGAGATGGGATGGGGATGAGGTGGAATGGGATGGAGGTAGGGTGGACAATGGGGATGGGGAAGAAGATAGGGTGGGGATGAAGTGGGATGGGGAAGAAGATGGGATGGGATGGTGATTAGGGTGGAGAAAGGGGATGGGGATGGAGTTGGGATGGGGATGAGGTGGGACGGGGGAGTAGATGGGATGGGATGGGATGGAGGTAGGATGGACAACGGGGATGGGGACGGAGATGGGATGCGGATGGAGATGGGATGGGATGAAGGCAGGCTGGAGAAGGGGGATGGGGACGGAGATGGGGTGGAGGCTGGAGGGCGGGGAGGGACTGGAGACGGTCCGAGGGCGGGGGTCCTGGGGGGGGGCGGGGAGGGAGGGGTCTTACCGGAGCAATTCCAGCCGGTGGGGGTCTGGCAGTCGCTGAGGGAGGCCGGGAAGGCCACCAGTCCCCCGGGGCGGGCGAGGAGGAGGACGAGGAGCAGGGCCAGCGGCGGCAGCAGGAGGGCCAGCCGGGGGCAACCCCGGCCCGGGCCCGCCGAGCCCCGCCGAGGGGGAGGCCCCAGCCCCATGGCCCGCCCGAGGGGCCGGGCCCGGCAGCCCCGGGAGGAGGGCGGGGAGGAGGAGGAGGAGGACAGGGAGGAGGACCGGGGGGACCGAGAGGAGGACCGGGAGGAGGACCGGGAGGAGGACCGGGAGGAGGAGCGGGAGGAGCGGGAGGAGCGGGAGGAGCGGGAGGAGCGGGAGGAGCGGGAGGCTGGCTGGCCCCAGGGGCTGGCGGGCGGGGGCGGGGGGGCGGTGCGGTGGGCGGGGGGCTGCCGGCTCACTGACCATCCCGGGAGCCCCGGAGCCGGAGCCGGACGGAGGGCGGCGAGCACCGCGACGACCAGGAGGAGGACGAGGACGATGGGGACCGGGAGACGGAGCGGGAGACGGAGACGGAGCGGGAGCGGGAGAGGGAGAGGGAGGGCCGCCTGGAGGAGGACGGGGAGGAGGAGGAGGAGGAGGCTTGCTGGCCGGCGCAGGCCGGGCGGGGCGGCCCTGGCATCCTCCCCGGCCGCGGGGGGCTCAGAGGGGGCGCGACGCCCCCCGGGGAGGCGGCGGCGGCGGCGGCGGCGGCGGCGGGGTCCGAGGCGGGGCCCGGGGGGCGCGGGCCGCCATGGGGGGGAGGGGGGGAGGGAGGGAGGGAGAGAGGGAGGGAGGACGGACGGAGGAGGAGGACGAGGAGGACGAGGAGGAGGAGGAGGACCAGGAGGAGAGGGGGTCAGCGCGCCCCTCGGCCCGGCGGCCGCCTCGCCCGCCCAGGAGCCCGCATCCGTCTGCCCGACGCGGCCCGGGGAAGGACCGGCCCGGGAGGGAGGGACGGACGGACGGAGGGATGGAGGGAGGGACGGAGGGAGGGATGGAGGGATGGAGGGGTGGGCGGGGGGGGAGGGGCCGGCCCTCGGCCCTCGGCCCGTCGGGGTCACGTGGCTGCCGGGGGGCCGGGGGCGGGGCGCCGACGGCCGCGCCCTCTGATTGGCCGAGCGGGATGCAGGAGGCCCCCGGAGGGCGGGGACCGGGGACCAGGGATGGGGAGGGAGGAGGACGGCGGGAGGAAGGAGAGGAGGACGACGACGAGGAGGAGGAGGAGGATGGTGGCGGGGGCCGGGGGGGGGCGGCCCCGGCCCCGGGGAGATGGCCCCGGAGGGAGGGGCGGGGTCCGCGGGATGCAGACGGGGAGCGGGGCCGGGCGTGTGTGTGTCTGTGTGTGTGTGTCTGTGTGTGTCTGCGTGTGAACGCAGGACCCCGGGTGAGGAAGGCAGCCCCCCCCCCACCGAGGGCGGGGGGGTCTGGGGGCCTGGAGGTCTGGGGGTCTGGGAGCCTAGGGGTCTGGGGGCCTGGGGGTCTGGGGGACTGGAGGTCTGGGGTCTCGAGGTCTGGAGGTCTGGGGTCTGCGGTCTGCAGGTCTGGAGGTCTGGGGGTCTGGAGGTCTGGGAGTGTGGGGGGTCTCAGGCCCGCCCGGGGTCCGCCAACTCCTTCAGGAGCCCGCAGCGCTGCGGCTGCTCCCGCGACCCCCGGAGGAGGGGACGGGGGACCCGCCCATCCGACACCTGCCCCCCACTCCTCCCCCTCCCTCTCACATCCCCCTCCCCTTTCCCCATCCCTCCTCCTCCTCCTCCCCATCTCCCCCCCCACCCCCACGTTATCCCAGGACTCGGAGGGGGAGACGGGGACGGGGAATTGAAGGGGGGATGAGGAGGAGGAGGAGGAGGAGGAGGAGGAGGAGGAGGAGGAGGAGACGGGGGAGAGGGGGGAGAGAAAGAGAGAGAGGGGGGGGGGAGAGAGATCGAGAGAGAAGGAGGAGACGGGGGAGAAATGGGGAGAGAAGGAGGAGATGGAGGGGAGACAAGAAGGAGGAGAATTAGGAGATTGGGAGAGAAGGAGAAAGAGGAGGAGGAGGAGGAGAGGGGAGATGGGGGAGAAAAGGAGGAGACGGAGGAGAGGAGAATTAAGAGATTGGGAGAAGAGAAGAAGGAGACGGAGGAGGAGGAGGAGGACAGGGGAGAGAAGGAGGAGATGGAGGAGAGAAGGGGAGATGGGGAGAGGAGAAGGAGGAGAAGAAGAAGAGGAGAGAAGGGGAGAAGGAGGAGATAAGGGGAGATGGGGGAGAAAAGGGGAGAAGGAGGAGAGAAGGGGAGAAGGAGGAGAGAAGGGGAGAAGGAGGAGATGGAGGAGAGAAGGAGGAGATGGAGGAGAGAAGGGGAGATGGAGGGGAGAAGGAGGAGATGGAGGAGAGAAGGGGAGAGGGGGGAGATGGGGGAGATGGAGGAGAGAAGGGGAGAGGGGGGAGATGGGGGAGGTGGAGGAGAGAAGGGGAGGTGGGGAGAGAAGGGGAGGTGGGGAGAGAAGGAGAGAAGGAAGAGATGGAGGAGATGGAGGAGCTGGAGAAGAGAAGGGCAGATGGGGAAGACGGGGGAGAGAAGGGGAGAAGGAAGAGATGGAGGAGACGGGGGAGAGAAGGGGAAAGGAAGAGAAGCAGGAGATGGAGGACAGAAGGAAGAGACCGAGGAGAGAAGGGGAGAAGGAAGAAATGGAGGAGCTGGAGGAGAGAAGGGGAGATGGGGGAGAGAAGAGGGGAAAGGGGGGATCTGGGGGGGGCTGGAGGAGAGAAGTGTGTGTGTGTGTGTGTGTGGGGGGGGGTGCTGCAGGTTCCAGCCCGCCCCGGTGCTGCGGAGCAGGGTCCGGGGACCCTCCGGCCTTTCCTCCCGCAGCCCCCCGCCCGACGGACCCGGGAGTCCCGGCCCCCCGCCCCGCCCCGCGCCCTGGGGGCTGGGCCCTGCCGTCACTGCCTTCTCCGGCTCTCTGGTCTCCCCCCGCCCCTCGCCCCGCAGTCCTCCCCCCACCCCCTCACTCACATGTCCACATTCACTAATTCACTCACTCATTCATTCAATCGCTTTACTGAGCGCTAACTGTGTGCAGAGCACTGCACTGAGAAGCAGCGTGGCTCAGTGGAAAGAGCCCGGGCTTGGGAGTCAGAGGGCGTGAGTTCTAATCCCGACTCCGCCGCTGCATTCATTCATTCAGTCGAATTGATTGAGCGCTTACTGTGTGCAGAGCACTGTACTAAGAGCTTGGGAAGTACAAGCTGGCAACATATAGAGACGGTCCCTACCCAACAACGGGCTCACACTTGTCATCTGGGTGACTTTGGGCCAGTCACTTCAGTTCTCTGGGCCTCAGTGACCTCAGTGTCACACGGCAGGTACATGGCAGAGCTGGGATTTGAACCCAGATTCCTAGACTCCCCGGTTTGGTCTCTTTCCACCAGTCTTTGCTGGAGGAGCAGGGTGACTTAGCAGCGTGGCTCAGTGGAAAGAGCCCGGGCTTGGGAGTCAGAGGTCATGGGTTCTAATCCCAGCTCCGCCACATGTCTGCAGTGTGACCTTGGGCAAGTCGCTTCACTTCTCTGAGCCTCAGTTCTCTCGTCTGTAAAATGGGGATGAAGACTGTGAGCCCCCCGTGGGACAACCTCATCACCTTGTATCTCCCCCAGCGTTTAGAACAGTGCGGCCCACTGTTGGGTAGGGACCGTCTCTACATGTTGCCAACTTGCACTTCCCAAGCGCTTAGTACAGTGCTCTGCACACGGTAAGTGCTCAATAAATATGATTGATTGATTGATTGATTGCTTCACACATAGTAACTCCTTCCTCTCCCCCTCCTCCCCCTCCCCATCCCCGCCGCCTTACCTCCTTCCCCTCCCCACAGCACCTGTATATATGTATATATGTTTGTACGTATTTATTACTCTATTTTATTTGGACATATTTATTCAATTTATTTTATTTTGTTAATATGTTTTGTTTTGTTGTCCGTCTCCCACTTCTAGACTGTAAGCCCACTGTTGGGTAGGGACCGTCTCTATATGTTGCCAACTTGTACTTCCCGAGTGCTTAGTACAGCGCTCTGCACACAGTAAGCGCTCAATAAATATGATTGAATGAATGAATGAATAGTAAGCACTTAACAAATACTATTATTATTATTATTATTATTATTATTATTATTATTATTTATTAAAGCCCAAGCCTGGGAGTCAGAAGGACCTGAGTTCTAATCCTAGCTCTGCCCCATGTCTTCTGTGTGACCTTGGACAATTTGCTTTACTTCTCTGGGCCTCAGTTCCCTCATCTGGAAAATGGGGATTAAGACTGTGAGCCCCATGGGGGACAGAGGCTATGTCCACCCCGATTATCTTGTCTCTACCGCACTGCGTAATACAGTACCGGGCACATAGTAAGTGCTTAATGAATACCACAATTTTAATTATTATTACTGCTTGCTGCCCTCTTATCAAAGCTGGAAGAGCCTGTGGGGTGAAACCTGGCTGTATGAGAGCCACAGCAGCTGCTCAGCTGCTTAGCGCTTAGTACAGTGCTCTGCACACAGTAAACGCTCAATAAATACGATTGGTTGATTGATTGCTGCCTCCTCCTCCTCCTCTCCTTCTTCCTCCTCCTCTTCATTCATTCAGTCGTATTTATTGAGCACTTAACTGTGTGCAGAGCACTGTACTAAGCGCTTGGGAGAGGACAATGCAACACTAAACAGACGCATTCCCTGCCCGCAGTGAGCTTGCAGTCTAGAAGCGGGGCGACAGACGTCAATACAAATAGATAAAATGACAGAAATAGATAATAATAATAATAATTTTGGTATTTGTTAAGCGCCAAGCACTTTCAGGTATTTTTTAACATTGCCAAGCACTGTTCTAAACACTGGTAGATACAAGGTAATCAGGCCGTCCCTGGTTGTCACAGTCTTCATCCCCGTTTTACAGATGAGGGAACCGAGGCACAGAGAATTGAAGTGACTTGCCCAAGGTGCTATATGCCATGTGCTATGTGCCAAGCACTGTTGTAAGCACTGGGGAGGATACAAGGTGATCAGGTTGTCTCGTGTGGGGCTCGCAATCTTAATCCCCATTTTACAATGTATAAGGGGAAGAGCAAAAGGAACAAGTCCAGGTGACACAGAAGGGGAATGGGAGACGAGGAATGGAGGGGGGCTTAGTCTGGGAAGGCTTCTTGGAAGACCTGGACTTTAAATAAGGATTTGAAGTGGGGGGAGAGTTATTGTCTGCGGGATTTGAGGAGGGAGGGCGGTGGGCCAGGGGTCGGTGGAGAGATAGATGAGATGGAGGCCCCGTGAGAGCATCATCATCATCAATCGTATTTATTGAGCGCTTACTATGTGCAGAGCACTGTACTAAGCACTTGGGAAGTACAAGTTGGCAACATATAGAGACAGTCCCTACCCAACAGTGGGCTCACAGTCTAAAAGGGGGAGACAGAGAACGAAACCAAACATACTAACAAAATGAAATAAATAGAATAGATATGTACAAATAAAATAAATAAATAAATAAATAAATAAATAGAGTAATAAATATGTACAAACATATATACATATATACAGGTGCTGTGGGGAAGGGAAGGAGGTAAGATGGGGGGATGGAGAGGGGGACGAGGGGGAGAGGAAGGAAGGGGCTCAGTCTGGGAAGGCCTCCTGGAGGAGGTGAGCTCTCAGCAGGGCCTTGAAGGGAGGAAGAGAGCTAGCTTGGAGGATGGGCAGAGGGACTGGGGGCATTCCAAGCCCGGGAGAGCGGCGTGGCTCAGTGTCTCAGTATTACTCCCTCACAGAGATCTCCGCTCTCTGGACCCCACCCATCTTTCGGAGCGCCTCACACCCCACCTCGCCGCCCTCTCCTCTCTACCCAGTCTTGATGATCAGATTACTGCTCTCAACTCTACCCTTTCTACTCAGCTAGACTCACTCGCTCCCCTTTCCCTTCGCCGCTCTCGCACCACTAACCCACAGCCCTGGATCACTGCCACCGTCCGCCTCCTTCGCTCTTATGCTCGAGCTGCTGAACGCTGCTGGCGAAAGTCTAAACACCATGCCAACCTCGTTCACTTCAAGTTTATCCTTTCCTGCCTTAACTCAGCCCTCTCTTCTGCCAGACAAAACTATTTCTCCTCCCTTATTGACACCCATGCCCATCACCCCCGCCAGCTCTTCCGTACATTCAACTCCCTTCTCAGGCCCCCGGTTCCTCCCCCTCCTCCTTCCCTCACCCCCAACGATCTGGCCTCCTACTTCATTAACAAAATTCAATCCATCAGGTCCGACCTCCCCAAAGTCTCTTCCCCCCTTTCTCCAACCCCCCGGCTCTCAACACTCTCTGCTACTCTCCCATCCTTCCCAGCGGTATCCTCAGAGGAACTCTCCTCCCTCCTCTCAAGTGCTACTCCGGCCACCTGTGCTTCTGACCCCATTCCCTCTCATCTTATGAAATCTCTCGCTCCATCCCTTCTCCCCTCCTTAACTTCCATCTTCAACCGCTCACTCTCCACTGGTTCCTTCCCCTCTGCCTTCAAACATGCCCACGTCTCTCCCATCCTAAAAAAACCCTCTCTTGACCCCACCTCACCTTCTAGTTATCGTCCCATATCCCTCCTACCATTCCTTTCCAAACTCCTTGAACGAGTTGTCTACACGCGCTGCCTAGAATTCCTCAACAACAACTCTCTCCTCGACCCCCTCCAGTCTGGCTTCCGTCCCCTTCATTCCACGGAAACTGCCCTCTCAAAGGTCACCAATGACCTCCTGCTTGCCAAATCCAACGGCTCATACTCTGTCCTAATCCTCCTCGACCTCTCAGCTGCCTTCGACACTGTGGCCCACCCCCTTCTCCTCAACACGCTATCTGACCTTGGCTTCACAGACTCCGTCCTCTCCTGGTTCTCCTCTTATCTCTCCGGTCGTTCTTTCTCAGTCTCTTTTGCAGGCTCCTCCTCCCCCTCCCATCCTCTCACTGTGGGGGTTCCCCAAGGTTCAGTGCTTGGTCCCCTTCTGTTCTCAATCTACACTCACTCCCTTGGTGACCTCATTCGCTCCCACGGCTTCAACTATCATCTCTCCGCTGATGACCCCCAGATCTCCATCTCTGCCCCTGCTCTCTCCCCCTCCCTCCAGGCTCGCATCTCCTCCTGCCTTCAGGACATCTCCATCTGGATGTCCGCCCGCCACCTAAAGCTCAACATGTCGAAGACTGAGCTCCTTGTCTTCCCTCCCAAACCTTGTCCTCTCCCTGACTTTCCCATCTCTGTTGACGGCACTACCACCCTTCCCGTCTCCCAAGCCCGCAACCTTGGTGTCATCCTCGACTCCGCTCTCTCATTCACCCCTCACATCCAAGCCGTCACCAAAACCTGCCGGTCTCAGCTCCGCAACATTGCCAAGATCCGCCCTTTCCTCTCCATCCAAACCGCTCCCCTGCTCATTCAAGCTCTCATCCTATCCCGTCTGGACTACTGCACCAGCCTTCTCTCTGATCTCCCATCCTCGTGTCTCTCTCCACTTCAATCCATACTTCATGCTGCTGCCCGGATTATCTTTGTCCAGAAATGCTCTGGACATATTACTCCCCTCCTCAAAAACCTCCAATGGCTACCGATCAATCTGCGCATCAAGCAGAAACTCCTCACCCTGGGCTTCAAGGCTCTCCATCACCTCGCCCCCCTCCTACCTCCCCTCCCTTCTCTCCTTCTACTGCCCAGCCCGCACCCTCCGCTCCTCCACCACTAATCTCCTCACTGTACCTCGCTCTCGCCTGTCCCGCCATCGACCCCCGGCCCATGTCATCCTCCGGGCCTGGAATGCCCCCAATCCCTCTGCCCATCCGCCAAGCTAGCTCTCTTCCTCCCTTCAAGGCCCTGCTGAGAGCTCACCTCCTCCAGGAGGCCTTCCCAGACTGAGCCCCATCTTTCCTCTCCCCCTCGTCCCCCTCTCCATCCCCCCGTCTTACCTCCTTCCCTTCCCCACAGCACCTGTATATATGTATATATGGTTGTACATATTTATTACTCTATTTATTTATTTATTTATTTATTTATTTTACTTGTACATTTCTATCCTACTTATTTTATTTTGTTGGTATGTTTGGTTCTGTTCTCTGTCTCACCCTTTTAGACTGTGAGCCCACTGTTGGGTAGGGACTGTCTCTATGTGATCACAATTTGTACTTCCCAAGCGCTTAGTACAGTGCTCTGCACATAGTAAGCGCTCAATAAATACGATTGATTGATTGATTGATTGATTGAAAGAGCTCGGGCTTTGGAGTCAGAGGTCATGGGTTCGAATCCCGGCTCCGCCACATGTCCGCTGTGTGACCTTGGGCAAAGTCACTTCACTTCTCTGAGCCTCAGTTACCTCATCTGTAAAATGGGGATGAAGGCTGTGAGCCCCACGTTGGACAACCTGATCACTTTGTATCCCCCCCAGCGCTTAGAACAGTGCTTTGCACATAGGAAGCGCTTAACAAATGCCAACATTATTATTAGGGGAGCAAAGTGGGTGGGCTGGGTTGGAGAAGGAGAGAAGCGAGGGGAGGTGAGTGGCGGGGGAGGTCAAGGTGGTGGGTGGATGGCTTTAAAGCCAACGGTGAGGAGTTTTTGCTTCGTGCAGAGGTGGATGGGCAACCACTGGAGTTTTTTTGAGGATCAGGGTGACAAGTCCTAAACGTTTTTATGGAAAACTGATCTGGGCAGCAGAGTGAAATATGGACTGGATTGGGGAGAGACAGGCTGTGTCTTCCTTCTCCTCTTCCTCCCCCTCCTCTCCCTCCTCCTCCACCTCTTCTTCATCAGTCAAATTTATTGAAGATTTGCCGTGTGCAGAGCGCCATACTAAATGCTTGGGAAAGGACAATTCCCTGCCCACAAGGAGCTTCTGGTGTCGAGTTCTGGCCCTGCTCCCTCGTCTGAAGGATGAAGCGGTCTGGCCGGGGGCTTTAATCAATCAATCAATCAATCAATCGTATTTATTGAGCGCTTACTGTGTGCAGAGCACTGGACTAAATGCTTGGGAAGTACAAGTTGGCAACATATAGAGACGGTCCCTACCCAACTGTTGGCTCGCAGTCTAGAAGGGGGAGACAAAGAACAAAACCAAACATATTAACAAAATAAAATAAATAGAATAGATAGGTACAGTGCCTGGCACATAGAAAGGCTTAACAAATACCATCATCATCATCATTATTATTACTATTATTATCCCTCCAACACCTCACATTCATTCATTCAATCGTATTTATTGAGCGCTTGCTGTGTGCAGAGCACTGTACTAAGCGCTTGGGAAGGACAAGTCGGAAACCTATAGAGACGGTCCCTATCCAACAACGGGCTCACAATCTAGAAGGGGGAGACGGACAACAAAACAAAACATGTGGACAGGTGTCAAGTCGTCAGAACAAATAGAATTAAAGCTAAATGACATCCCCTCACACCCTTCACCTCCGCCAATCCTCCTCCAGTTTCCCACTTCCCTGCCATGTCTCACCTCCATCTTGGGCCCCCCCTTCTCACTTGCCTTCACCCTCACCCATATTTCTCTCACCCTCCCGCCCCCCAATTAATTAATTAATTCATTCATTCATTCAATTGTATTTATTGAGTGCTTACTGTGTGCAGAACACTGTACTAAGCACTTGGAAAGTGCAGTACAACAATAAAGAGACTATGCCTGCCCACAACACGCTCATGGTCCAGAAGGGTGAGGCAGACATCATTACAAGTAAACAGGCATCAATATAAATAAATAGAATTATATATGTAATAATAACCATAATTATGGTATTTGTTAAGCACTTACTCTGTGGCAAGCACTGTTCTAAGCACTGGGGTAGATACAAGGTAATCAGGTTGTCCCACGTGGGGCTCACAGTCTTCATCCCCATTTTACAGATGAGGTCACTGAGGCCTAGAGAAGTTAATAGGCTGGCCCGAGGTCACACAGCAGACAAGTGGAGGAGCCGGGATTAGAACTCATGTCCTCTGACTCCCAAGCCAGGGCTCTTTCCCCTGAGCCATGCTGCTTCTGTATCTATATATCTATATTTATCCCAGAAGCAGCGTGGCTCAGTGGAAAGAGCCCAGGCTTTGGAGTCAAAGGTTATGGGTTCGAATCCCGGCTCCACCACATGTCTGCTGTGTGACCTTGGGCAAGTCACGTAACTTCTCTGGGTCTCAGTGACCTCATCTGTAAAGTGGGGATTACGACTGTGAGCCCCAAGTGGGGCAACCTGATCACCTTGTATCTACCCCAGTGCTTAGAACAGTGCTTGCCACAAAGTAAGTGCTTAACAAATACCATAATTATGGTTATTATTACATATATATAATTCTATTTATTTATACTGATGCCTGTTTACTTGTATTGATGTCTGCCTCACCCTTCTGGACCGTGAGCACTTTGAACAGTGCTTTGTACGTAGTAAGCGCTTAACAAACGCCATTATTATTATTATTATTAATTATTATCCCCTCTTTCCATGTAGAAGTGAAACTCCTCATGCATCAACAGCCATGGTGACAGTGCTTCCAGTTAGATGTTGGGTAGGGACTGTCTCTATATGTTGCCAATTTGTACTTCCCAAGTGCTTAGTACGGTGCTCTGCACATAATAAGCGCTCAATAAATACGATTGATGATGATGATATTGCTCTCAACTTTAGAGGCTCCAAGAGACTCCATTCATTCATTCATTCATTCAATCATATTTATTAAGCACTTACTGTGTGCAGAGCAATGTACTGAGCTCTCTCAGTCCCGGTTTCTTCCAGTTATCACCCCATCTCCCCCCTCCATTCTTCTCCATACTCCCTAAACCCCCCACCTCCACTTCCTCCCCTCCATTTCTCTCCTGGACCCCCGCCCATCTGGCTTCCGCCCCCTTCGCTCTCTGGAAGCAAAGATCAAAGGTCTCCGATGATCAAAGGTCACCTCGAAGGTCACCGATGGCCTCCTTCGTGCCAAATCCAGCGGCCCCTACCCCATCCTAATCCTCCTCGACCTCTCGGCCACCTTCGACACTGTGGACCAGTGGACTTAAGCACTTAGTACAGTGCTCTGCACACAGTAAGCGCTCAATAAATACGATTGATGATGACGGACCATTCCCTGATCCTGGAAGCGTTATCCAACCTCGGCTTCACTGACACTCCTCCTATCTCCCTATCTCTTGTCTCCCCCTTTTAGACTGTGAGCCCACTGTTGGGTAGGGACTGTCTCTATGTGTTGCCAATTTGTACTTCCCAAGTGCTTCGTACAGTGCTCTGCACATAGTAAGCGCTCAATAAATACGATTGATTGATTGATTGATTGATTGATCTCCCTGGCTACTCCTTCTCAGTCTTTTTGGGGGGGCTCCTCCTCTGCCTCCCCCCCCCCTAAATGAGGGAGCCCCTCAAGGCCCAGTTCTGTGTCCCCTTCTATTCTCCTTCTACACCCCCGTCCCTTCCACGTCTTCGACTCTTCTTTGAACGGCACGTCAACGGAAATTCAGAGAACGTGGATTTTCCAATTCCGTCTTCTGATGGCGGGGAACTCGAGAGATGACGTTTTAATGGCCCTGGTCCCACAGCCCGGAGACCCGGCTGTGACTCTTGTTTTCCGATTAACAGTTCTGTCTCTATTTATGCTCTCTCCTTGTGGCTTTTTCAGGCTCGCTCATTGTGGGAGTTCTGGAGGGTTGCTGACTAAATAATTAGCCAAGGGAACTCTTTCTCTAGACGACTCTATACTCATTAAGCTAGTGAGAAAATGTAACTGTTACTTTCATAGTCTGTCCCTATAGGCAGCTGACGCTTTCCGGGAGAAACGGTTCAACTTATCCAGACTCCACAATGAGTTAATCACACGGTTTTCCCCCTCCCATCTTCGGTGGTGGAAATGATGGTAGAGTAACACAATTTCCGCTTCTCCCAGCCAGAAGAATTAGTGGCCATGAAATCATTAGCTCTCGAGGGTAATTTTTGAAATACATCTGATTTTGTTTTCTCTCTGCTTATCACATCGAACGCAACATCTGACTCCCATGGGGATCAATCGATGACATTTATTTATTCATTCAATCGTATTTATTGAGCGCTTACTGTGTGTAGAACACACTGCTAAGCCCTTGGGGTAGTAATAATAATGATAATAATTGTGGTATTTGTTAAGCGCTTCCTATGTGCCAGGCATTGTACTAAGCACTGGGGTGAATATAATGGCATTTATAATGGAATTTATTAAGCACTTACTATGTGCAGAACACTGTTCTAAGCGCTGGGGAATTTACAAGGCGATCAGGTGGTCCCTCGCAGGGCTCACAGTCTTCATCCCCATTTTACAGATGAGGGAACTGAGGCCCAGAGAAGTTAAGTGACTTGCCCAAAGTCACACAGCTGACGAGTGGTGGAGCCGGGATTTGAACCCATGACCTCTGACTCCAAAGCCCGGGCTTTTTCCACTGAGCCACGCTGTTTCTCTTCTGAATACAAGCATATCAGGTAAGAACCAGTCCCTGTTCCCCGTGGGGCTCTCAGTCTCAATCCCCATTTTACAGGGGAGAGAACTGAGGCCCAGAGAAGTGAAATGACTTGGCCAGGGTCACACAGCGGATAGGTGGCAGAGCCGGGATTAGAATCCGTGACCTTTTGATTCCCGGTCCAGGCTGTATCCACTACGCCATGCTGCTTCCTAATTTTTATGGTATTAAGCCCTTACTATGTGCTTGGATTCAAGCAATTTGGGTTAGGCACACTTCCTGTCCCATGTGGGGCTCACAGTCTCAATCGTAATAATAATGATAATGGAATTTGTTAAGTGCTTACTACATGCTAAACACTGTTCTAAGCGGTGGGGCAGTTACAAGGTAATCAGTTTGTCCCATTTGGGGCTCAAAGTCTTAATTTGTGTTTCACAAATGAGGTAAGAGAGGCACAGAGAAGTTAAATGACTCGCCCAGAGTCACACGTCTGATAAGTGGCGGTGCCGGGATTAGAACCCACGTTCTGTGACTCCCAAGGCCATGCTCTTTCCACTAAGCCACACTGCCTCAGTACAAGTGAGCTGGTAGACTCTAGACTGTACACTTGTTGAGGGCAGGGAATGTGGCTGTTTATTGTTGCATTGTACTCTCTCGAGCGCTTAGTACAGTGCTCCTCACACAGTAAGCACTCAATAAATACGACTGACTGAATGAATGAATAGTAATAATAATGACATTTGTTAAGTGCTTACTATGTGCAAAGCACTGTACTAATAATAAGGATGGCATTTATTAAGTGCTTACTGTATGCAAAGCACTGTTCTAAGCACTGGGGAGGTTACAAGGAGATCAGGTTGTCCCACAGGGGGCTCACAGTCTTAATCCCCATTTTACAGATGAGGGAACTGAGGCCCAGAGAAGTGAAGTGACTTGCCCAAAGTCACACAGCTGACAATTGGCAGAGCTGGGATTCGAACCCATGACCCCTGACTCCAAAGCCCAGGCTCTTTCCACTGAGCCACGCTGCTTCTCTGATATAAGGTGATATAAGGATATAAATTGATCAGGTTGTCCCACGTGGGGCTCACAATCTTAATCCCCATTTTCCAGATGAGGTAACTGAGGCTCAGAGAAGTTAAGTGACTTGCCCAAGGTTACACAGCAGACGTGGTGGAGCCGGGATTTGAACCCATGACCTCTGACTCCAAAGCCCGGGCTCTTTCCACTGAGCCACGCTGCTTGTCTAATAGTAGACATGATTCCCACCCTCGAGGAACTGATAGCATCATGACAGGTTTTCCAACCTGGAAAATGAACGGCTCCTTAGGCTCTTATCATCCTCATCAATTGCATTTACTGAGTGCTGTGTGCAGAGCACTGTACTAAGCGCTTACTTGTACTTCCCAGGTGCTTCGTACAGTGCTCTGCACACTGTAAGTGCTCAATAAATATGATTGATTGATTAATTGGCAAGCGTCCGGACCGGACCAAAGGCCTCCAGCGGGATGGTGGGGTCGTCCGGCCTCCTCTACATGGTGTGAGCCGCGGAGCCCACCGGGACACCTCGTCCGGCCTCTCCGACGGGATGGACTGAGCGTCCCCTACTCTGAGGGCCAGAGAAGTGAAGTGACTTGCCCATGGTCACACAGCAGACACGTGGCGGAGCCAGGATGAGAACCCAGGTCCTCCTGACCCCCCTGCCCCTGCTCTATCCACTAAGCCACGTTGCATCTCCTGCTGCGAATAATAATAATAATAATGATGGCATTTATTAAGCACTTATTATGTGCAGAGCACAAGCGCCGGGGAGGTTACAAGGTGATCAGGTTGTCCCGTGGGGGGCTCACAGTCTTAATCCCCAATTTACAGATGAGGGAACTGAGGCCCAGAGAAGTGAAGTGACTTGCCCAAAGTCACACAGCTGACAGTTGGCGGAGCTGGGATTTGAACCCATGACCTCTGACTCAATCAATCATCAATCAATCAATCAATCGTATTTGTTGAGCGCTTACTGTGTGCAGAGCACTGTACTAAGCGCTTGGGACTCCAAAGCCCATGGTCTTTCCACTGAGCCACGCGGCTTCTGTGAAGAGATTTATCCATCAATCAATCAATTACATTTATTGAGTGCTTTCTATTTGCAGAGCACTGTACTAGGGAGTGTACAAGCTAGCAGAATTGGTAGATTCCCTGTTCATGGTGAGCTTACGGTCTATGCGGGGAGACAGACATTAATATAAATAAATAAATTATGAATAAATGCGTGAGTGCTGTAGGGCTGACGGGGGGGCGGGTGTGAATGAAGGGTGTAAATCCAAGTAAAAGGACTTATCCAAGGTCACACAGCACATGCAAACTGAAGCCTGGATTAGAACCTAGGTCCTATGAATCCCAGGTCCTCTCCCCACCACTCTTTCCTCCTCCTCCTCCTCCTTAGCCACGCTAAGAAGCAGCATGGCTCAGTGGAAAGAGCCCGGGTTTTGGAGTCAGAAGTCACGGGTTCAAATCCCGGCTGTGCCGTCAGCTGTGTGACTTTGGGCAAGTCACTTCACTTCTCTGTGCCTCAGTTACCTCATCTGTAAAATGGGGATGAAGACTGTGAGCACTCCGTGGGACAACCTGATCACCTTGTAACCTCCCCAGCGCTTCTAGACTGTGAGCCCACTGTTGGGTACGGACCGTCTCTATATGTTGCCAACTTGTACTTCCCAAGCACTTAGTACAGTGCTCTGCACACAGTAAGCACTCAATAAATACAATTGATTGATTGATTGATTAACAAATATTATTATTATTATTATTATTCTCCTACTCCTCCTCTTCCTCTCTTCCCCCATCCCCCTCTCGCCCTCCCTCCTCCCCTCCTATTGTGTTTTCCCATCTCTCTCCCATGTCACCTCTGTAGGTAGAGTGCAAATCCTCCCAAAAGATGACCTGTTTTTCAGGATCCGGGAATGCGGGAGATGTAGTTCTCGGGCCTGCACGCCGAATTCAGGTCAAATCATTAACCCTGCTTTATTTCAAGTTGCCACTTTGACACATTTGGGCAATTTAGAAGTGAAGAAATGATTAATGGATTTCTGGAGTAGTGCTAGGTCCGTTAGCCAGACTTCTAAAGAAATCGAGTACGGAATGTCAGCGCCTTTTTATTGTTCATTAGAGAACATTAGCAGCTGAGCATCGATTGTATTAAGAAGATTCATGATATTTATTGAGCACCCCCTGGATGCGGTGCTCTGTACTGAATCATCATCATCAATCGTATTTATTGAGCGCTTACAGTGTGGGGGTCCCTCAGGGTTCAGTTCTGGGTCCCCTTCTATTCTCCTTCTACACCCCCTCCCTTGGAGAGCTCATTCGTTCCCATGGCTCTCACTGCCACCTCTATGCGGGTGACACCCAAATCTCCACCTCCAGCCCTGATCTCTCTTCCTCTCTGCAGTCTCGCATCTCCTCCTGCCTTCAAGACATCTCGACTTGGATGTCCTCCCATCACCTCAAGCTTAACATGTCCAAAACAGAACTCCTTACCTTCCCACCCAAACCCCGCCCTCCCCGTGACTTTCCCGTCACTGTAGACGGCACCGCCATCCTTCCCTTCTCACAAGCCCCTAACCTTGGTGTCATCCTTGACTCCGCTCTGACATTCAACCCACATATTTGATCCATCACTAAATCCTGTCAGTTCCACCTTCACAACATTGCTAAAGTCCATCCTTCCCTCTCCATCCAAACCACTACCATGTTAATACAATCACTAATGATGATGATGGTATTTGTTAAATGTTTACAATGTGCCGGGCCTCCCCATCCCACCCGCCCTAATTCTTTCCCCTCCCCGCAGCACCTGTATATCTGTTTGTACAGATTTATTACTCTATTTATTTTCCTTGTACATATTTACTATTCTGTTAATTTTGTTAATGATGTGCATTTAGCTTTAATTCTATTTGTTCTGACGACTTGACACCTGTCCACATGTTTTGTTTTGTTGTCTGTCTCCCCCTTCTAGACTGTGAGCCCGTTGTTGGGGAGGGACCGTCTCTATATGTTGCCAACTTGTACTTCCCAAGTGCTTAGTACAGTGCTCTGCACATGGTAAGCGCTCAATAAATATGATTGAATGAATGAATGAATTAGCTTGTTTCTACCCAAGTGCTTAGCGCATTCATTCATTCAATCGTATTTAGGGAGTGCTTATTGTGTGCTGGGATGCCTGGCACATAGTAAGTGCTTATCAAATACCACGACAAAAGTTGGAAGTGTGTGTGTGTGTGTGTGTGTGTGTATGTAAGAGAGAGAGAGAGAGAGAGAGAGAGAGAGAGAGAGAGACAGAGAGAGAGAGAGAGAATGAGGCTCCCAATGTGGGTAGGAGGATGGGGCTGGGCTGTTAAGGACAGGAACACACAACAGCGAGAAAAAACACAAAAGGCAGGATAAAGAGACCGGGCAAATTCCAGTAGCAGCTCACTAGTAAACAAAGCACAAAAGATGATGGGATCAGGACAGGTACCAGGAGCAGAGCACCAGTAAACAAAGCACAAAGGATGACGGAATCAGGACAGGCACCAGGAGTGACCCACCAGTAAACAAAGTGCCAAGGATGATGGGATCAGGAGCAACGCACCAGTAAACAAAGCACAAAGGATGACGGGATCAGGACAGGTACCAGGAGCGGAGCACCAGTAAACAAAGTGCCAAGGATGATGGGATCAGGAAAGGCCCACCAGTAAACAAAGCATAAAGGATGACGGGATCAGGACAGGTACCAGGAGTGGCCCACTAGTAAACAAAGCAGAAAGGATGACGGGATCAGGAGCAGCGCACCAGTAAACAAAGCACAAAGGATGATGGGATCAGGACAGGCACCAGGAGTGGCCTACCAGTAAACAAAGTGCAAAGAACAATGGGATCAGGAGCAGTGCACCAGTAAACAAAGCACAGAGGATGACGGGATCAGGACAGGTACCAGGAGCAGAGCACCAGTAAACAAAGTGCAAAGGATGACAGGATCAGGACGGGTATCAGAAGTGGTGCACCAGTAAACAAAGTGCAAAGAATGGTGGGATCAGGATGGGGATCAGGAGCGGAGCACCAGTAAAGAAAGTGCAAAGGATGATGGCATCAGGAGCGGCCCACCAGTAAACAAAGCACAAAGGATGATGGGATTGGGATGGGCACCAGGAGCGGAGCATCAGTAAACAAAGTGCAAAGGATGACGGGATCAGGACGGGTATCAGGAATGGTGCACCAGTAAACAAAGTGCAAAGGTTGATGGGGTCAGGATGGGTAACAGGAGCAGCGCACCTGTAAGGAAAGTGCAAAGGATGATAGGATTAGGAGAGGCCCACCAGTAAACAAAGCACAAAGGATGACGGGATCAGGACAGGTACCAGGAGTGGCCCACCAGTAAACAAAGCAGAAAGGATGACAGGATCAGGAGCAGCGCACCAGTAAACGAAGCACAAAGGATGATGGGATCAGGACGGGCACCGGGAGTGGCCTACCAGTAAACAAAGTGCAAAAGATGATGGGATCAGGAGCAGCGCACCAGTAAACAAAGCACAGAGGATGACGGGATCAGGACAGGTACCAGGAGCAGAGCACCAGTAAACAAAGTGCAAAGGATGACGGGATCAGGACGGGTATCAGGAGTGGTGCACCAGTAAACAAAGTGCAAAGGATGATGGGATCAGGATGGGTATCAGGAGCGGCACACCAGTAAACAAAGTGCAAAGGATGAAGGGCTCAGGAGAGGCCCACCTGCAAACAAAGCACAAAGGATGACGGGATCAGGACAGGTACAAGGAGCAGAGCACCAGTAAACATAGCGCAAAAGATGATGGGATCAGGACAGATACCCAGGACCGGCGTGCCAGTAACCAAAGCCCAAAGGATGATAATAATAGTAGTGATGGCATTTATTAAGCACTTACTAAGTGCAAAGCACTGTTCTAAGCGCTGGGGAGGTTATAAGGTGATCAGGTTGTCCCATGGGGGGCCCACAGTCTTCATCCCTATTTTAGAGATGAGGGAACTGAAGCCCAGAGAAGTGAAGTGACTTGCCCAGAGTCACACAGCTGACAATTGGCAGAGCCGGGATTTGAACCTATGACTTCTGACTCCAAAGCCCGAGCTCTTTCCACCGAGCCACGCTGCTACTCTGTTGGGATTGAGATTCTCTGATGGATGATCAGACTGTGAGCCTTCTAGACTGTGAGCCCACTGTTGGGTAGGGACCGTCTCTATATGTTGCCATCTTGTACTTCCCAAGCGCTTAGTACAGTGCTCTGCACACAGTAAGCGCTCAATAAATACAATTTATTGATTGATTGATTGATTGATGATGGGATTAAAACTGTGAGCCCCATGTGGGACACGGACTGTGTCCAGCCCGATTAGCTTGTATCTACCCCGGTGCTCACTACAGTGCCTGGCACATGGAAAGTGCTTAAAAAATGCCATAAAAATAGTATAATGTAATTTATTCATTTATTTATATTAATGTCTGCCTCCTCCTCCAGACTATTAGCTTGTGGTGGGGCAGAGGACCTGTCTACCTACTCTAAGATAGCCTCCCAAGTGTTTAATACGGTGCTCTACACAAATAAAGAGCTCAATAAATGCCATTGAATGATTGACTGATTGATTATCCCACGGTGATGGGTGGTTTCTTTCTCATTTTGGGGGTCCTCTTACAGGAGCCCCGGGATGATGTTGACCTAAGGACCTAAGGTTGACCTAAATGCAGGTTGTCTGCATTTAGATGGAACTGTCTTGCTCTACTATGACTATGTTCATCCACGTTCAATTATTCATTTTTTGGCTGTAAGGCAATCGGATATGTAATAGAAGTATGCAGTAAAACAGTTTTTCATCCTCCTGCGAATGCATTGTAAACTTGAAACTAGAACCTGGATTTGTTTATAAGAGGAAAAAGGATCAATAATTGAGGAAGCCGGCTGAGGAGGAGAAAGAGTCGGCCCTTGGGGTTCCAGCTTTTGTCCCGGGGGCGGCGGATACTTTCCATTCATTCATTCATTCAGTCATATTTATTGAGTGCTTACTGTGTGCAGAGCACTGTACTAAGCGCTTGGGAAGTACATGTCGGCAACATACAGAGTTGGTCCCTACCCAACAACGGGCTCACAGTCTAGAAGGGGGAGACGGACAACAAAACCAAACATGTGGACAGGTGTCAAGTTGTCAGAACAAATAAAATTAAAGCTAGATGCACATCATTAACAAAATAAATAGAATAGTAAATTTGTACAAGTAAAATAGAGTAATAAATCTGTACAAATATATTTACAGGTGTTGTGGGGAGGGGAAGGAGGTAGGGCGGGGGGGATGGGGAGGAGGAGAGGAAAAAGGGGGCTTAGTGTGGGAAGGCCTCTTGGAGGATGTGAGCTCTCAGCAGGGCTTTGAAGGGAGGAAGAAAGCGAGCTTCATGGATGTGTGGAGGGAGGGCATTCCAGGCCAGGAGGAGGACGTGGGCCGGGGGTCCATGGCGGGACAGGCGAGAATGAGGTACAATGAGGAGGTTAGCGGCAGAGGAGTGGAGGGTGCCGGCTGGGCTGTAGAAGGAGAGAAAGGAGGTGAGGTAGGAGGAGGCGAGGTGATGGACAGCCTTGAAGCCAAGAGTGAGGAGTTTTTGCTTGATGCGTAGGTTGACAGGCAGCCACTGGAGATTTTTGAGGAGGGGAGTGACATGCCCAGAGCGTTTCTGCACAAAGATGATCCAGGCAGCAGCGTGAAGTATAGACTGAAGTGGGGAGAGACAGGAGGATGGGAGATCAGAGAGGAGGCCGATGCAGTAATCCAGTCGGGATAAGATGAGAGCTTGAACCAGCAAGGTAGCAGTTTGGATGGAGAGGAAAGGGCGGATCTCGGCGATGTTGCGGAGGTGAGACCGGCAGGTTTTGGTGACGGATTGGATGTGAGGGGTGAACGAGAGAGCGGAGTCGAGGATGACGCCAAGGTTGCGGGCTTGTGAGACGGGAAGGATGGTAGTGCCGTCAACAGAGATGGGAAAGTCAGGGAGAGGACAAGGTTTGGGAGGGAAGACAAGGAGCTCAGTCTTCGACATGTTGAGCTTTAGGTGGCGGGCGGACATCCAGATGGAGGTGTCCTGAAGGCAGGAGGAGACACGAGCCTGAAGGGAGGGAGAGAGAGCTGGGGAGGAGGTGTAGATTTGGGTGTCATCAGCGTAGAGATGATAGTTGAAGCCGTGGGAGTGAATGAGATCACCAAGGGAGTGAGTGTAGATAGAGAACAGAAGGGGATCAAGAACGGACCCTTGAGGAACCCCTACAGTAAATGGGAGGAGGAGGAGGAGCCCACAAAGGAGACTGAGAATGAAAGGAGACTGTCCAGAAAGCAAAGACTTTGAGAAGCAATGTGGCTTCGTGGAAAGAGCCCGGGCTTGGGACTCAGAGGTGTTGGGTTCTAATCCCGTCTCCGCCACTTGTCAGCTGTGTGGCTTTGAGCAAGTCATTTAACTTCTCTGTGCTTCAGTTCCCTCATCTAATAATGATGGCATTTGTTAATCACTTACTATGTGCAGAGCACTGTTCTAAGTGCTGGGGGGGGGATACAAGGTGATCAAGTTGTCCCACGTGGGGCTCACAGTCTTAAACCCCATTTTACAGATGAGGTAACTGAGGCTCAGAGAAGTTAAGTGACTCAGTGGAAAGAGCCCGGGCTTGGGAGTCAGCGGTCATGGGTTTGAATCCCGGCTCTGCCACATGTCTGCTGTGTCAACTTTGGCAAGTCACTTAACTTCTCTGAGCCTCAGTTACCTCATCTGTAAAATGGGGATTAAGACTGTGAGCCCCACGAGGGATGGCCTGATAAATCTGTATCTACTCCAGCACTTGGAGCAGTGCTTGGCACATGGTAAGCGCTTAACAAATACCATCATTATTATTATTCTCTTCGCAGCTTGGCCCAGTGGCTAGAGCCCAGGCCTGGGAATCAGAAGGACCTGAGTTCTCATACCAGCTCCACCACCTGTCTGCTATGTGACCTTGGGCAAGTCACTTCCCTTCTCTAGGCCTCAGTTCCCTCATGTGGAAAATGGGGATTAAGACTGTGAACCCCACATGGGACCCCGGCCCCACAACACTTATGTCCATATCTGTCATTTATTTATTTCTACTAATGTCTGTCTCCCTCTGTGATTTGTAAACTCATTGTGGGCATGGAATGGGTCTGTTATACTGCTGTTTTGTACTTTTCCAAGTGCTTAGTACAGTGCCCTCCACACAGTAAGTGCTCAATAAATATGACTGACTGACGGGACTGTGTGACCCAATTATTTTGTATCTACCCCAGTGCTTAGTACAGTGTCTGGCATATGTTAAGCACTGAACAAAAGCCACAATTATTATTATTATTATTTCACCCCCCCGATCAGCTGTTCGCGGATACACACTGAGTGAGGGAGGTCACAGCACTTCCTATGGCCCATTCAATCAGTCGAGCAATTGATGAGATTTATTGAGTGCTTACTGTCTGCAGAACACTGTGCACTCTGCTAAGTATTTGGGGAATCCAATATAACAGAGTTGGTAAACATGTTTTCTGTCCACAGCGAGAAGCAGCATGGTCTAGTGGAAAGAGTCCTGGCCTGGGAATCAGGAAGAATTGGGTTCTAATCCCTGATCAGCAAATCCACCCTGTCCGCTCCATTCAAACCGCAACCCTGTTAATCCAAGCTTTTATGCTATCAATCAATCAATCAGTCAATCAATCGTATTTGTTGAGCGCTTACTGTGTGCAGAGCACTGTACTAAGCACTTGGGAAGTACAAGCTGGCAACATATAGAGACAGCCCCTACCCAATAGTGGGCTCACAGTCTAGAAGGGGGAGACAGAGAACAAAACCAAACATACTAACAAAATAAAATAAATAGAATAGATAGGTACAAGTAAAATAAATAAATAGAGTAATAAATATGTACAAACATATATACATATATACAGGTGCTGTGGGGAAGGGAAGGAGGTAAGATGAGGGGATGGAGAGGGGGACAAGGGGGAGAGGAAGGAAGGGGCTTAGTCTGGGAAGGCCTCCTGGAGGAGATGAGCTCTCAGTAGGGTCTAATCAGGCAGTAGTAATCCTGCCTGGATGACTGAATCAACCTCCTTGCTGACCTCCCAGCCTCCTGTATCTCCCCACTCCGGTCCATACTTCACTCTGTTGCCCGGATTATTTTCCTACAATAAAGTTTAGACCATGTTTCCCCCACTCCTCAAGACCCTCCAGTGGTTGCCCATCCACCTCCGCATCAAAAAAAAAAGCTCCTCACCATTGGCTTTAAAGCCGTCCATCCCCAGGCCCCCTCGTATTTCACCTCACTTCTCTCCTACTCTCACCCAGCCCGCGTACTCCGCTCCTCTGGTGTTGCTAACCTTCTCCCTGGGCCTCCATCTCGCCTGTCTCACCGCCGACCCCCGGCCCAAGTCCTGCCTCTGGCCTGGAATGCCCTCCCTCCTCAAATCCCACAGACAATAACTCTTCCCCCTTCAAAGCCTCCTTAAAGGCCCATCTCCTCCAAGAGGCCTTCTCTGACTAAGCCCCACTTTTCCTCATCTCCCCCTCCCTTCTGCGTCACCTTGAGCGCAAGGTGAGCTCAAGGCCCTACTGAGAGCTCACCTCCTCCAGGAGGCCTTCCCAGACTGAGCCCCTTCCTTCCTCTCCCCCTCGTCCCCCTCTCCATCCCCCCCTCATCTTACCTCCTTCCCTTCCCCACAGCACCTGCATATATGTATATATGTCTGTACATATTTGTTACTCTATTTATTTATTTATTTATTTATTTATTTTACTTGTACATATCTTTTCTATTTATTTTATTTTGTTAGTATGTTTGGTTTTGTTCTCTGTCTCCCCCTTTTAGACTGTGAGCCCACTGTTGGGTAGGGACTGTCTCTACATATTGCCAACTTGTACTTCCCAAGCGCTTAGTACAGTGCTCTGCACACAGTAAGCACTCAATAAATACAATTGATGATGATGATGATGACCTTGATTCACTCCCTTTCTCCATCCCCCCTCCCAACCCCACATCTTTTATAGCCATATCTATAATTTTACTTATTTTTATTAACGTCTGTCTTCCCCTTTAGATTGTATGCTCATTGTGGTCAGGAAATGTGTCTGTTTCTTGTTCTATTGTCCCCTCCCAAGCACTTTGTACGTGCTCAGTACACAGTAAGCGATCAATAACTATGGTTGAATGAATGAATACTACGTGCAGAATGTTATACTGGCTGCCTATTGTGTGTAGAGTGTCCTACTGAGGAGGTACTGGGGGAAATACAGTTTTCTGGTTGCCTATCATCATCAATCGTATTTATTGAGCGCTTACTATGTGCAGAGCACTGTACTAAGCACTTGGGAAGTAGAAATTGGCAACATATAGAGACAGTCCCTACCCAACAGTGGGCTCACAGTCTAAAAGAAAGGCCGAGCACTGTACTGGGCATCTACTTCATACAGAGAGGTGTACTGGGTACCTACTTCCTGCAGAGGACTTTACCGGACAATGTTTTCCACAACCGGCACTAAATCGTCTCAAATCGGCAAAGCCGCATATGTGGTCTTCCCCAAACTTTAACAAACCTCGTGGATGTGGAGAATTAGACTGTGAGCCCACCGTTGGGTAGGGACTGTCTCTATATGTTGCCAACTTGTACTTCCCAAGCGCTTAGTACAGTGCTCTGCACACAGTAAGCGCTCAATCAATGTGATTGATTGATTGATTGAGAATTCCCTGGCCAACACACACACGCGGCGCCAACGTCTCTGGCTTTGTACCAATTCCAGGGCCGGGGTCAGCCTGGGCCCACTCCATCATTTTTCTCCTTGTCCACCCCTCTCGGCCGTACTGACAACCGAGAGCGGGTGACCCGAGGAATTACTAATTGCTCGATTGATGACCGCGGCCTAATTATCTTCCAATTTAGCCTACGAAATCAGGCCAACCCAGAGTGTGATTAAAAATCTCTAGCACCAGGTGCCCAGGGAAACGTACGAGAAGTCACAGCCTTCCGTGGGAAGCAGTGTGGCCTGGTGGAAAGAGCATGGGCCCGGGAAGTAGAGGTCCTGAGTTCTGATCCCCGCTCTGCCGCTTCTTTGCCGTGTGACCCTGGGTGAGTCACTTCACTTCTCTGGGCCTCAGTTAGTTCATCTGTAAAATGGGGATGGAGGCCGTGAGCCCCACCTGGGACGGGGACTGTGTCCGACCCGATTTGCTTGTATCCACCCCAGTGCTTAGTATTGTGCCTGGCACAGAATAAGCGCTTAGCTAATACCACTATTATTATTATTACCTTTGGCGAGTCACATCATGGGCCTCGGTTACCTCATTTGTAAAATTGGCATTCAATACCTGCTCTCCCCTCTCTTTATGTTGCCAATTTGTACTTCCCAAGCGCTTAGTACAGTGCTCTGCACATAGTAAGTGCTCAATAAATATGATTGATTGATTGATTGATTTAGACTGTGAGCCCCGTGTGGGACATGAATGATCTTGTATTCATTCATTCATTCATTCAATCGTATTTATTGAGCGCTTACTGTGAGCAGAGCACTGCACTAGCCCCTCGTCCCCCTCTCCATCCCCCCATCTTACCTCCTTCCCTTCCCCACAGCACCTGTATATGTGTATATATGTTTGTACATATTTATTACTCTATTATTTATTTATTTTACTTGTACCTATCTATTCTATTTATTTTATTTTGTTAGTATGTTTGGTTTTGTTCTCTGTCTCCCCCTTCTAGACTGTGAGCCCACTGTTGAGTAGGGACTGTCTGTATATGTTGCCAGCTTGCACTTCCCAAGTGCTTAGTACAGTGCTCTGCACACAGTAAGCGCTCAATAAATACGATTGATTGATTGATTGACAATAGAACAATAAACAGACACATTCCCTGTCCACAACGAGCTGACAGTCTAGAGGGGGAGGCAGACATTGGTAGAAAGAAAGAAATGAGGGATGTGGCCATAAGTGGTGTGGGAATAGGATGGGGGATGAAGAAAGGAAGTGACTCAGGGTGACACAGAAAGGAGTGGGAATGTATCTATCCTTCTCTTCTTCCCTTCTTATAATAATGATGGCATTTATTAAGCTCTTACTATGTGCAAAGCACTGTTCTAAGTGCTGGGAAGGTTACAGAGTGATCAGGTTGTCCCACAGGGGGCTCACAGTCTTAATCCCCATTTTATAGGTGAGGTAACTGAGGCCCAGAGAAGTTGTGACTTCTAGACTGTGAGCCCACTGTTGGGTAGGGACTGTCTCTATATATTGCCAACTTGTACTTCCCAAGTGCTTTGTACAGTGCTCTGCACACAGTAAGTGCTCAATAAATACGATTGATTGATTGATTGATTGATTGTGACTTGCCCAAAGTCACACAGCTGACAATTGGTGGAGCCAATTCCCTCCTTCCCTTCCCTGCAGCACCTGTATATATGTATATATGTTTGTACGTTTTTATTACTCTATTTATTTATTTTACTTGTACGTATCTATTCTATTTATATCTATTAATATCTATTTATTCCTGTATATATGTATATCCTGTATATATGTATATCCTGTATATATGTATATATGTTTGTACATATTTGTTACTCTATTTATTTATTTTACTTGTACATAGCTATTCTATTTATTTTAGTTTGTTAGTATGTTTGGTTTTGTTCTCTGTCTCCCCCTTTTAGACTGTGAGCCCACTGTTGGGTAGGGACTGTCTCTAGATGTTGCCAACTTGGACTTCCCAAGCGCTTAGTACAGTGCTCTGCACACAGTAAGCGCTCAATAAGTACGATTGACGATGATGATGATTTATTTTATTCTGTTAATATGTTTTGTTTTGTTCTCTGTCTCCCCCTTCTAGACTGTGAGCCCACTGTTGGGTAGGGACCGTCTCTATATGTTGCCAACTTGTACTTCCCAAGCACTTAGTACAGTGCTCTGCACACAGTAAGCGCTCAATAAATACAGTTGATTGATTGATTGATTGATTGATCTATCCCTGTGTTTACCAGTTGCCCATCCATGGCGTAGCCATGTGGCATAGTGGATAGAGCATGGGGTGAGCCCCATGCAGGACAGGGACATTGTCCAACCCAATTTGCTTGTATCCACCCCAGCACTTAGTACAGTGCATTTCATATAGTAAGCACTTAACAAATACCATCACTATTATTACTACTATTATTATCCACAGGCCCATCGAACTCCTTACTCCTAATTTTAAGATATGACCCCTAATAGATTAAGACTGTGAGCCCCATGTGGGACAACCTGATTACCTTGTATCTCCCCCAGGGTTTAGAACAGTGAGAAGCAGCAGGGCTCAGTGGAAGTGCTTAACAACTATAATAATGATAATAATAATAACGATGATAATAACAATGTCCTGTTCATTCATTCAATAGTATTTATTTAGGGCTTACTATGTGCAGTACACTGTTCTAAGCACTCGAGAGAGGACAATAAAACAATAAACAGGCACATTCCCTGCCCATAATGAGCTCACATTCTAGAGTCCTACTAAAACCCAGTCTACACGATTGATTCTATAATTCTATTTATTCGGATGGTCTTGACACCTGTCTACATGTTTCGTTTTGTTGTCTGTCTTCCCCTTCTAGACTGTGAGCCCCTTGTTGGGTAGGGACCGTCTCTATATGTTGCCGACTTGTACTTTCCAAGCGCTTAATACAGTGGTCTGCACACAGTAAGCGCTCAATAAATACGTTTGAATGAATGAATGATTGACTTATCGATTGACTGGTGAGGTCGCTACTCACAATTGCCAGTGGAGACCTTTAATAGTCCAGAGGGGACCAGCAAATAGCCCCCTCCAGAAACACACAAATGGCTCATGGGCTTCAGGGATCTTTATCAGTGGCTCTTTGCACGCCGAGAAATGGGAAAAAAAATGACTTCCCCATAAGAGGCCACTTCATTTTTATTTTATGGCATTTGTTAAGCAATTCACTGTGTGCCAGGCACTGTACTAAGCCCTGTGGTCTCTATAAGGGAGTCAGGTTGAACACATTCCCACGCCCACATAGGGCTCACAACCTCAATCCCCATTTTACAGATGTGGTAACTGAGGCACAGAGAAGTGAAGTCTTCTGCCTCGCTGCTTCTCTTCCCGCCGTCCTGGTTTC
The DNA here is from genome assembly GCF_015852505.1 of Tachyglossus aculeatus. Lineage (NCBI taxonomy): Eukaryota > Metazoa > Chordata > Mammalia > Monotremata > Tachyglossidae > Tachyglossus > Tachyglossus aculeatus. Next base: position 939,355 of record NC_052072.1, read on the forward strand.
TGATTCCCTTCCCTCCACTCCCATGAAGGAACCAGGTTTTGGGTGGTTCGAAGTCTGCCCACCCGAAATATACGTGTTTCTTCATCAGATTCTCCACATTCTACCTTTTTTTAAATCAAATCCAAATAATCACAATAATAATAGTAATAATGATGGTATTTTTTAAGCGCTGTACTAAGTGCTGGGATAGATGTACTAAGTACTAGATGTACTAAGCGCTGTACTAAGTGCTGGCTAATAAGGTTGGACTCAGTGCCTGTTCCACATGGGGCTCACAGTCTTCATCCCCATTTTCATATGAGGTCACCGGAGCACAGAGTAGTGAAGTGTCTTGCCCAAGGTCACACAGCAGACAAGTGGCAGAGCGGAATTAGAACCCAGATCCTTTTGACTTTAAGGCCCGGGCTCCGTCCATTAGGCCCATGCTGCTTCCTTGCCTCTGAAGATCAATAAAGCACTTTGGTGCCAAAATAGAATTTGATCTTTTTTCTCGGTCTGATTCTCCCTTCATAAAAAGGAAAAAACAAATCAATTCGGGAGGTTTGGTCCGTGTGAAAAGTCTGTCTCCCTGGCATGGCGTCTTCTGGCCCTTTTAACCCAAGAACAACAAAAATGCCTTTCTTTGCTAGAAAAGTAGAACTAATGCTGGAGAAATCATTTCTTGCTGTGGTTGAGATTGACTTATTAAGGCTGGAAACGCATATTGGTGGAAGGCATGGATCATGCATTATCATCCTTCAGATTATTTATTTATTTTACTTGTACATGTCTATTCTATTTATTTTATTTTGTGAATATGTTTGGTTTTGTTCTCTGTCTCCCCCTTCTAGACTGTGAGCCCACTGTTGGGTAGGGACTGTCTCTATATGTTGCCAACTTGTACTTCCCAAGCGCTTAGTACAGTGCTCTGCACACAGCAAGCGCTCAATAAATACGATTGATTGATTGACTGATTCCAGGGGGAGGAGAGGCCAAGGCAGAGGGGATTGAGAGGCAGTGTGGCCTAGTGGCAAGTGCCTGTGAGCCCGCTGTTGGATAGGGACCGTCTCTAAATGTTGCAAACTTGTACTTCCCAAGCGTTTAGTACAGTGCTCTGCACAGAATAAACGCTCAATAAATACGATTGAATGAATGAATGAATGAATGAAGTGCCCAGAGCTGGGAGTCAGAGGACCTGGGTTCTAATCCTGGCTCTGCTGCTTACCTGTTGTGTGAACGTGGGCCAGTCACTACACTTCTCTGAGCCTCAGTTCTCTCATCTGCAAAATGGGGATTCAGTCCCTGTTCTCCCTCCTCCTTAGACTGTGAGCCCCATGTGAGACCTCATTATCTTGTATTTACCCCAGCGCTTAGTACAGCGCTTGGCACACAATAAGTGCTTAAATACCACAATCATCATCAGTCGTATTTATGGAGTGCTTACTGTGTGCAGAGCACTGTACTAAGCGCTTAAGAGAATATTAATAAGAGAATAATAAGAGAATAAGTGAATAATAACTATTCACAATAAGAGAAGCAGTGTGACTAAGAGAAACTGAGAGAAACTAAGAGAAACTGCGTGGCTTGGTGGAAAGAGCCCGGGCTTGGGAGTCAGAGGTCGTGGGTTCTAATCCCGGCTCCACCACTTTTCTGCTCTGTGACCTTGGGCGAGTCAATTAATTTCTCTGTGCCTCAGTTACCTCATCTTTAAAATGGGGATTAAGAATGTGAGCCCCACGTGGGACAACCTGATTATCTTGTATCTACTCCAGTGCTTAGAACAGTGCTTGGCAAATAATAAGCGTTTCACAAATACCATTATGATCACAATTCCTCTTTTTTTTCCTCTTCTCTTTCTCCTCCTCCTCCTCCTGCTCCTCCTCCTCCTCTTTCTTCTTGGACTAAACTTTGGGAGAGGACAGTACAACAGAGTTGGTAGACAAAGTCCCTACCCACCAGGAGCTTACAATCTACAGGGGAAGACGGTCATTAATGGAAATCCATACATTCTGGATACGGACATGATTATGGATATTTTCCAAGTACTGTAGAGTGTCATCTGTCCCTGATCTGGCTCACAAGTTGGAGTGGAACAAGGAATCCCGGAACACCACCCATTCTGACCCTGACAGGGAAATTCTAGGCGGAAAAATGACTGGAAAGTGGCATAAGCCAGGGAAATGACACTCCAGTGAATACAAAACCAAATAAACGAGAAGCAGCGTGGCCTAGCGGAAAGAGCCCTGGGCTGGGAGTCAGAGGTCCTGGGTTCTAATCCTGGTTCCTGCACTTGTCTGCTGTGGGATCTGGTGAGTCACTTGCCATCTCTGCGTCTGCATTTCCATTATATTTTCCTCTCCCAAATGCTTAGTCCAGTGCTCTGCACACAGTAAGTGCTTAATAAGCAGTGTGGCTCAGTGGAAAGAGCATGGGTTTTGGAGTCAGAGGTCATGGGTTCAAACCCCAGATCTGTCCATTGTCAGCTGTGTGACTTTGGGCAAGTCACTTAACTTCTCTGTGCCTCAGTTACCTCATCTGCAAAATGGGGATTAAGACTGTGAGCCCCCTCTGGGACATCCTGATCACCTTGTAACCTCCCCAGTGCTTAGAACAGTGCTTTGCACATAGTAAGCGCTTAATAAATGCCATTATTATTATTATTATTAATAATAATAAATATGACTGAATGAACAAATGAATAAAATAGGGATTCAATATCTGTTCTCCTTCCTCCTTAGACAGTGAGCCCCACATGGGATTAATTGCATCTACCCCAACACTTGGAACAGTGCTATACCATTAAAATAAATGCCCCCCACCAAACAGCTCTGTTTTGATCTGGAATTTGTTTCTGATCCACCTATGTGACCATCTTGATTTTCCCAAGGCCGGGGGAGGAGGGAAGCTGTCCTTTCCTGCATCTGGTACTTTGCTGATGTCCCGTCTACTCTGCTTCCCCGGTGGAAAGATCGATTCCCTCGGGTCTGGAGATTGTATACCCGATGTTCCGGCATAAAAAAAAAAAAGCACTCAATTAAACCAGGTTTGCCTCCGGATTTACTGGTAGCATAAACCGTATTGATCATCTCGTATGAACTCATAAATCAGACCCTTCTCAAGCCGCACAAATGAGAAAATGCCGTATGCAAATCTGCACACAATGAATGATTCGTTTGGGTCGCGTGTTTTTTTTTTATGGGCACTTACTATGTGCCTGGGCACTGGGGTAGATACAAGAAAATCAGATTGTCCCACCTGGGGCTCACAGTCTTAATCCCCATTTTACAGACAAGGTAACTGAGGCACGGAGAACTGAAGCAGCGTGGCTCAGTGGAAAGAGCCCGGGCTTTGGAGTCAGAGGTCATGGGTTCAAATCCCGGCTCCACCACTTATCAGCTGTGTGACTTTGGGCAAGTCACTTCACTTCTCTGTGCCTCAGTTACCTCATCTGTAAAATGGGGATTAAGACTGTGAGCCCGCCGTGGGACAACCTGATCACCTTGTAACCTCCCCAGCGCTTAGAACAGTGATTTGCACATAGTAAGCACTTAATAAATGCCATCATTATTCTTAGTATACAAGATAATTGGGCTGGACGTGGTCTCATGAAATTCTCAGTCTAAGAGAGAAGGAGAATGGGATTTGAATCGCCATTTTAAATACCGGAAACCTATGGCACAGTTGCTACAGAATTAGCCTCTTCGCTGACCTCCCCGCCTCCTGTCTCTCCCCACTCTGGTCCATTCTTTACTCGGCTTCCCGGGTCATTTTTCTACAGACACGTTCAGTCCAGGTTTCCCCCCTCCTCAAGACCCTCCGGTGGTTGCCCATCTCCCTCCGCATCGAACAGAAACTCATCACCTTCGGCTTTAAGGCCCTCAGCCTCCTCGCCCCGTCTTACCTCATCTCGCTGCTCTCCTACTCATCACCAATCCTATTTAGTGAACGCTTACTGTGTGCAGAGCACTGTACTAAGCGCTTGGGAAGTACAAGTTGGCAACATATAGAGACGGTCCCTACCCAACAGTGGGCTCATCCAGCCCCCATTTCGCTCCTCTAATGCCAACCTTGGAGCTCATCTACCTGATTAGCTCTTATCTATCCCAACACTTAGTACAGCGCTTTACAAATACCATCATTATTACTGTTATTATTGTGATTATTTGGATTTGACAAAAAAGGTAGAATGCAGAGCATCTGATGAAGGAACACGGTTATTTCGGGTGGGCAGGTTTCGAACCACCCAAAACCTGGTTCCTTCATGGGAGCGGAGGGAAGGGAATCAGAAACCAAAATGGCCCTACCTCCTTCCCCTCCCCACAGCACCTGTATATACATCTACATATATATATACATATACATATATATATATGTATATGTATATGTATATATGTAGATTATATAAGTATGTACATATGTATATGTATATGTACATATGTATATGTGTATATATATATATGTTTGTACAGATTTATTACTCTATTTTACTTGTACATATTTACTATTCTATTTATTTTATTTTGTTAATACGTTCTGTTTTGTTGTCTGTCTCCCCCTTCTAGACTGTGAGCCCACTGTTGGGTAGGGACCGTCTCTATATGTTGCCAACTTGTACTTCCCAAGCGCTTAGTCCAGTGCTCTGCACACAGTAAGCGCTCAATAAATACGATTGAATGAATGAATGAATCTACCTTGTGGCCACCTTCTTGCCCACATCCTGCCTCTTTCCTGGAACTTCCTCCCGCTCCATATCTGCAAGGCAACCACGCTCCCCACCTTCGAAATGTTACAAGGTCACATCTCTTTCCCGATTAAACCCTTTTTCCCTCAGCTCCCTCTCTTTCCCGCGTCATCTGTGCGCTTGGATCTGTGACCCCTGGGCGTTTGTTATTCACCACACCCTCCACCCCACAGCTGTCAAGGCCTAGTGGATAGAGCACGGGACTGGGCGTCAGAAGGCCATGGATTCTCATCCCGGCTCTGCCACTTGTCTGCTCTGTGACCTTGGGTAAGTCACTGTCAGCTGTGTGACTCTGGGCAAGTCACTTCACTTCTCTAGGCCTCAGTGACCTCATCTGTAAATTGGGGATGAAGACTGTGAGCCCCACGTGGGACAGAGACTGCGTCCAGCCTGATTACAGCGCTTAGAACAGTGCTTGACATAGAGTAAATGCTTAACAAATACCATTATTATAATTATAATTATTAATAAGCCCCTTCTAGACTGTGAGCCCACTGTTGGGTAGGGACTGTCTCTATATGTTGCCAACTTGTACTTCCCAAGCGCTTAGTACAGTGCTCTGCACACAGTAAGCCCTCAATAAATACGATTGATTGATTGATTGATTGATTGATAAGCACTTACTCTGTGCCAAGCACTGTACTATCCTCCACCTGTCTGCTGTGGGACCTTGGGCAAGTCACTTAACTTCTCTATTCCTCTGTTACCTCATCTGTAAAATGGAGATTAAGACTGTGAGCCCCACGTGGGACAACCTGATCACCTTGCATCCCCCCCCAGAGCTTAGAACAGTGCTTCACACATAATAAGCGCCTAACAAATGCCATTATTATTATTATTATTACTAAGAGCTGAGGTAGATACAGGATAATCAGATTAGGCCCAGCCTCTGTCATACCCGGGTTGATGCTTCCTCATCCAGTCACTACTGGACTCCCCCCTCCAGATCTGCCACCCCTAGCTATGATGCCCAAATGCCCTAAGAACAGAGGGGTTTTCATGCTCTAAGAGGGAGAAGAGAATGGGAATCTCCTTCCCATTTTACAGATGAGGAAGCAGAAGCCCAGAGAGGTCAAGTGACTTACCCGAGGTCACCGTACTAGCTGGTGGTGGAGGTTGGACTCGAACTCGAATCTCCTGCCGGCCAACACTTGGCTTTTCCCCGCAGGCCCCGCCGCCTCTAATTCGATTTCATTTTCCGACGTCCTTATTGGATTTGACGGCTGCTCTCGGGGCTGAGGTCCGGGAGGGGCTCAGAGACACCGTCCACGACCACTGGCTTCTGCTCATTCATTCGTTCAATAATATTTATTGAGCACTTTCTGTTCACAGAGCACTGTACTAAGCGCTTGGGAACGTACAATAGAGCAATAAAGAGAGACAATCCCTGCCCACAAGGGGCTTACAGTCTAGATGGTCTAGAATCCACTAACTAACCAGATCCCTCACGCCCAGATCTTGCCCATGAGATCTCTTCGGACAGAAAGCCCCAACATAGGCTCTTCACTCAGCCCCTATTTACCTTCTTACTGCTCCCTGCTCATTCATTCATTCATTCATTCAATCGTATTTATTGAGTGCTTACTGTGTGCAGATCACTGTAAAAGTAATAATGATAATAACAATGGCATTTATTAAGCGCTTACTATGTGCAAAGCACTGTTCTGAAGCCCTGGGGAGGTTAAAAGGTGATCAGGTTGTCCCTCAGGGAGGCTCACAGTCTTAATCCCCATTTTCCAGATGAGGTAACCGAGGCACAGAGAAGTGACTTGCCCAAAGTCACACAGCTGACAATTGGTGGGGTCAGGATTTGAACCGGTGACCTCTGACTCCAAAGCCCGGGCTCTTTCCACTGAGCCACGCCGTACTTCCTAAGTGCTTGGAAAGTACAATACAGCAACAAGAGAGACAATCCCTGCCCACAACAGGCTTATGGTCTAGAGGGATTGACTCCTTGTGCGACTTTCTTCACCTTCGGCTTAAAGGCGCTCAATGCGCTTAGTACAGTGCTCGGCACATAGTAAGTGCTCAATAATCCTCTCTTCAAGGCCCTCCTGAGAGCTCACCTCCTCCAGAAGGCCTTTCCAGACTGAGCCCCCTCCTTCCTTTCCCCTTCCTCCCCCTCCCCATCCCCTCCACCTTACCTCCTTCCCCTCCCCACACCACCTGTATATATGTGTATATATTTGTACGCATTTATTACTCTATTTTATTTGTACATATTTATTCTATTTATTCAATTTTGTAAATATGTTTTGTCTTGTTGCCTGTCTCCCCCTTCTAGACTGTGAGCCCACTGTTGGGTAAGGACCATCTCTATATGTTGCCAACTTGTACTTCCCAAGCGTTTAGTCCAGTGCTCTGCACACAGTAAGCGCTCAATAAATACGATTAAATGAATGAATGAATGAATAATCCGATTGAATGAAGGAGTGAATGAATGAATGCATACCTCACCTCGCTGCTCTCCTACTCCAATCCAGCCCTCACACTTTGCTCCTCTTCTCCCTGTATCTCAGTCTCATCTCTCTCACCACCGAGATCACATCCCGCCTCTGGCTCGGAACGCCCTCCCTCCTCATATCCGCCAGACTGTCACTCTCCCCACCTTCGAAACTCTCCATCTTCTCCAAGAAGCCTTCCCTGATTACTTCACATTACTCAACTTGTATTAAAACCACAGTTCTCCCGAATTCCCCTGCATTTTACTTCTATCCTATCAACATGTCTGCGTATGTGTGCATTTATTTATTTATTCAGTTATTTCTTTATTAATTCAGCTGTTGTATATGACTACCGCTCTGTACCACTACCTTGTCTTTATTCTATTCTTCCTCTTGCTTCCAGTTTTTGTAAATTCTTTATCTCCCTGTCTCCCCTACTAGACTCTTCACTCAGGCTCTTCAGTCAGCCCCTATTCACCTTCTTACTGCTCCCCCCTCATTCATTTATTCAATCGTGTTTATTGAGTGCTTACCGTGTGCAGAGCACTGTAATAATAATAATAATAATAATAATGATAATAATGGCATTTATTAAGCGCTTATTATGTGCAAATCAATCAATCATATTTATTGAGCGCTTACTGTGTGCAAAGCACTGTTTTAAGCACTGGGGAGGATACAAGGTGATCAGGTTGTCCCTCGGGAGGCTCACAGTCTTAATCCCCATTTTACATGCTTAATTTTTTTTTTACTGGTACTAATAATAATAATTTTGGTATTTGTTAAGTGCTTACTATGTGCCAAGCACTGTTCTAAGCACTGGGGAGGATACAAGGTGATCAGGTTGTCCCATGTGGGGCTCACAATCAATCCCTATTTTACAGATGAGGTACCTGAGGCACAGAGAAGTGAAGTGACTTGCTCAAAGTCACACAGCTGACAAGCGGCGGAGCGGAATTTGAACCCATGACCTCTGACTCCAAAGCCCGGGCTCTTTCCACTGAGCCACAGTGCTGACTCGTATTTGTTAAGCACTGTTCTAAGCACTGGGGTAGACAAAAAGTTGGACGCAGTCCATGTCTCACTTGGGTCTCACAGTTTTAATCCCCATTTTGTCAATGAGGGAACTGAGGCGCAATCAATCAATCATATTTATTGAGCGCTTACTGTGTGCAGAGCACTGTATTAAGCGCTTGGGAACAACAAGTTGGCAACATATAGAGACGGTCCCTACCCAACAGTGGGCTCACAGTTTAGAAGGGGGAGACAGAGAACAAAACCAAACATGTTAACAAAATGAAGTAAATGGAATAGATATGTACAAACGTGTACATATATACAGGATTTATATAAATCGTATTTATTGAGCGCTTACTATGTGCCAATTAACAGCACTTGGGAAGTCCAAGTTGGCAACATCTAGAGATGTTCCCTACCCAACAGCGGGCTTATTAGCAATAATAATAATAATTTTTCCTTCATTCAATCGTATTTATTGAGCGCTTACTGTGTGCCAATAAATAGTGCTTGGGAAGTCCAAGTCGGCAACATCTAGAGATGGTCCCTACCCGACAGCGGGCTGATTAACAATAATAATAATAAGGATTCATTCATTCAATCGTATTTATTGAGTGCTTACTATGTGCCAATAAATAGTGCTTGGGAAGTCCAAGTCGGCAACATCTAGAGATGGTCTACCTGACAGCGGGCTGATTAACAATAATAATAATAAGGATTCATTCATTCAATTGTATTTATTGAGCGCTTACTATGTGCCAATAAATAGAGCTTGGGAAGTCCAAGTCGGCAACATCTAGAGACGGTCCCTACCCTACAGCGGGCTGATTAACAATAATAATAATAAGGATTCATTCATTCAATCGTATTTATTGAGCGCTTACTGTGTGCCAATAAATAGCGCTTGGGAAGTCCAAGTCGGCAACATCTAGAGACGGTCCCTACCCGACAGCATGCTGATTAACAATAATAATAATAAGGATTCATTCATTCAATCGTATTTATTGAGCGCTTACTATGTGCCAATAAATAGAGCTTGGGAAGTCCAAGTCGGCAACATCTAGAGACGGTCCCTACCCTACAGCGGGCTTATTAGCAATAATAATAATAATGATTCATTCATTCGATTGTATTTATTGAGCGCTTACTGTGTGCCAATAAATAGCGCTTGGGAAGTCCAAGTCGGCAACATCTAGAGACGGTCCCTACCCGACAGCGGGCTGATTAACAATAATAATAATAAGGATTCATTCATTCAATCGTATTTCTTGAGCGCTTACTACGTGCCAATAAATAGCGCTTGGGAAGTCCAAGTCGGCAACATCTAGAGACGGTCCCTACCCTACAGCGGGCTTATTAGCAATAATAATAATAATGATTCATTCATTCGATTGTATTTATTGAGCGCTTACTGTGTGCCAATAAATAGCGCTTGGGAAGTCCAAGTCGGCAACATCTAGAGACGGTCCCTACCCGACAGCGGGCTGATTAACAATAATAATAATAAGGATTCATTCATTCAATCGTATTTATTGAGCGCTTACTGTGTGCCAATAAATAGCACTTGGGAAGTCCAAGTCGGCAACATCTAGAGACGGTCAGCTCCAAGCACTGTGAGCATTAGAGAAGCAGCATGGCCCAGTGGCTAGAGCACCAGCTTGGGAATCAGAAGGTAGTGGGTTCTAATCCCGGCTCCGCCACTTGTCTGCTATGTGACCTTGGGCAAGTCACTTCACTTCTCTGGGCCTCAGTTCCCTCAACCGTCAAATGGGGATTAAGACTTTGATCCCCATGTGGGACAACCCGATTACCTTGTATCTATCCCAATGCTTAGTTCAGTGTCTGGTCCATAGTAAGCGCTTAACAAATATCCTAAAAAACCAAAAAACAGTACCACAATTATCATTACCATCTTCATTTATTTCTCTATTTGCATTAATGTCTTTCTCCTCATCTAGACCATCTGCTCATTGTGGGCAGGGAACGTGTCTACCGACTCCGTTGTATCGTGCTCTCCCAAGCAGCGAGGCTCAGTGGAAAGAGCCCGGGCTTTGAAGTCAGAGGTCATGGGTTCTAATCCCGGCTCCGCCACTTGTCAACTGTGTGACTTTGGGCAAGTCACTTTGGCTCAGTGGAAAGAGCCCGGGCTTTGAAGTCAGAGGTCATGGGTTCTAATCCTGGCTCCGCCACCTGTCAGCTGTGTGACTTTGGGCAAGTCACTTTGGCTCAGTGGAAAGAGCCCGGGCTTTGAAGTCAGAGGTCATGGGTTCTAATCCCGGCTCCGCCACCTGTCAGCTGTGTGACTTTGGGCAAGTCACTTTGGCTCAGTGGAAAGAGCTCGGGCTTTGAAGTCAGAGGTCATGGGTTCTAATCCCGGCTCCGCCACTTGTCAGCTGCGTGACTTTGGGCAAGTCACTTTGGATCAGTGGAAAGAGCCTGGGCTTTGAAGTCAGAGGTCATGGGTTCTAATCCCGGCTCCACCACTTGTCAGCTGTGTGACTTTGGGCAAGTCACTTTGGCTTAGTGGAAAGAGCCCGGGTTTTGAAGTCAGAGGTCATGGGTTCTAATCCCGACTCCACCACTTGTCAGCTGTGTGACTTTGGGCAAGTCACTTTGGCTCAGTGGAAAGAGCCCCGGCTTTGAAGTCAGAAGTCATGGGTTCTAATCCCGACTCCACCACTTGTCAGCTGTGTGACTTCGGGCAAGTCACTGTGGCTCAGTGGAAGGAGCCCCGGCTTTGAAGTCAGGAGTCGTAGGTTCTAATCCCGGCTCCGCCACTTGTCAGCTGTGTGACTTTGGGCAAGTCACTTCACTTCTCTGCGCCTCAGTTACCTCATCTGTAAAATGGGGATGAAGACCGTGAACCCCCCCCCGTGGGACAACCTGATCACCTTGTAACCTCCCCAGCGCTTAGAACAGCGCTTTGCACATAGTAAGCACTTCATAAATGCTATCATTATTATTATTATTACAGTGCTCTGCACACGGTAAGTTCTCAGTAAGTGCTTTTAGACTGTGAGCCCACTGTTGGGTAGGGACTGTCTCTATCTGTTGCCAATTTGCACTTCCCAAGCGGTTAGTACAGTGCTCTGCACATAGTAAGAGCTCAATAAATACGACTGACGATGATGATGCTGTGGACTGATTGACTGAGTATCGTTAAATACCGCTGATCGACTGAGATTTGTTTATGGGATAAATTCACTGCCCGGTAGCGAACTGTGTAGCAGTGGCTGGCCAGTCCATTCTACTTAGACAGTTCGAAGGGCTAGGAGTTAATTTATCAATATAAGCTCTGCATCATTAAATATTCCTAATGTATCTGTCTGGGAGCTCAGTCTTAATGACACCTCTCCAGAGCATTTCATTTTGCTTTCAGAGCGAAAGGCGAGAGGAAGTTGATGTGAGACTTTGCCTCACCATGACTTCATGGTTCCACCGTTCGGCTGCCTCCTGGGCACGCGTTTCCAGCCTTCCATAAGATTAATTTTTGATGCCACTGAAGCAAATTTGTTTTGTAATTAAATCTAGTTTTGCTGTTAATGCCCTCCTTCAAGTGCCTGTTGGAGATTTGCGTTTTCAGGCAGGAGCACAAAGGAAGATATCGTAGTTAAGATCCAAGATGCAGTGCTGTTTTTCGTCATAATAATAATAACGATAATAATAATGATGGTATTTCGTAACAACAAGCGGCATGGCTCAGTGGAAAGAGCCCGGGCTTTGGAGTCAGAGGTCATGGGTTCGAATCCCGGCTCCGCCACATGTCTGCTGTGTGACCTTGGGCAAGTCACTTAACTTCTCTGAGCCTCAGTTACCTCATCTGTAAAATGAGGATTAAGACTGTGAGCCCTATGTGGGACAACCTGATCACCTTGTATTCCCCCAGCGCTTAGAACAGTGTTTTGCACATAGTAAGCGCTTAACAAATGCCATTATTATTATTATTATTATTATCATTATTATTATTAAGCGCTTACTACATGCCAGGCACTGCACTAAGTGCTGGGGTGGATACAAGTAAATTGAATTGGAAACAGTCTTTGTTCCATGGGGGGCTCACGGTCTCAATCAATCAATCAATCAATCAATCAATCGTATTTATTGAGCACTTACAGTGTGCAGAGCACTATACTAAGCGCTTGGGAAGTACAAGTTGGCAACATATAGAGACAGTCCCTACCCAAAAGTGGGCTCACAGTCTAAAAGGGGGAGACAGAGAACAAAACCAAACATACTAACAAAATAAAAGAAATAGAATAGATACGTACAAGTAAAATAAATAAATAAATGAATAGAGTAATAAACATATACAAACATATATACATATATACAGGTGCTGTGGTCTCAATCCCCATTTTACAGATGAGGGAACTGAGGCCCATCACCTGCTGGGAACCAAGTGCCATTCTGGGCGCCTGCTTTATGCAGAGCATTGTGAGGAGCACTTACTGGATGCAGAGCACTGGAGTGGGAGCTTACTGGGTTCAGAGCACTGTATTGGATGCAGAGCTTTGGAGTCAGAGGTCATGGGTTCAAATCCCTCCTCCGCCAATTGTCAGCTGTGTGACTTTGGGCAAGTTACTTCACTTCTCTGGCTCTCAGTGACCTCATCTGTAAAATGGGGATTAAGACTGATGAGCCTCCCGTGGGACAATCTGATCACCTTGTAAGCTCCCCAGCGATTAGAACAGTGCTTTCACATAGTAAGCGCTTAATAAATACCATCATTATTATTATTATTAAGTCACTTAACTTCTCTGGCCCTCAGTGACCTCATCTGTAAAATGGGTATTAAGATTATGAGCCCTCCGTGGGACAATCTGATCACCTTGTAAGCTCCCCAGCGCTTAGAACAGTGCTTTGCACATAGTAAGCGCTTAATAAATGCCATCATTATTATTATTATTAAGTCACTTAACTTCTCTGGCCCTCAGTGACCTCATCTGTAAAATGGGGATTAAGACTGTGAGCCCCCCGTGGGACAATCTGATCACCTTGTAAGCTTCCCAGCACTTAGAACAGTGCTTTGCACATAGTAAGTGCTTAATAAATGCCATCATTATTATTATTATTGTCACAACTTCTCTGGCCCTCAGTGACCTCAACTGTAAAATGGGGATTAAGACTGTGAGCCCCCCGTGGGACAATCTGATCACCTTGTAAGCTCCCCAGAGCTTAGAACAGTGCTTTGCACATAGTAAGTACTTCATAAATGCCATTATTATTATTATTATTATCTGGGTGCATGGGGCTATAATGGGCGTCTATTAGGTGCAGAGCAATATACCAGCAATATATATCCCACTGAAGCAGCGTGGCTCAGTGGAAAGAGCCCGGGCTTTGGAGTCAGAGGTCGTGGGTTCGAATCCCGGCTCTGCCACCTGTCTGCTCTGTGACCTTGGGCAAGTCACTTCACTTCTCTGCGCCTCAGTTCCCTCATCTGTAAAATGGGAATTAAGACTGTGAGCCCCACATGGGACAACTTGATCAGCTTGTATCCCCCACCCAGCACTTAGAACAGTGCTCTGCACATAGTAAGCGCTTAACAAATGCCAACATTATTATTATTATTATTATTATTATTATTATTATACCAGGCCTCGACTGTACACATGGCACTGTACTGAGGGCCTCGTTCATGCACGGTACTCTGCGGAGCATTTAGCTCTTGACTGAGCGTCTAATGCATCCAGGGTACATGAGTCTTGGAGTCAGAAGCCCCTGAGTCCTCATCCTGGCTCCGCCACTTGTCTGCTGTGTGACCTTGGGCAAGTCTCTTCACTTCTCGGTGCCTCAGTTCCCCCATGTGACAATGGGGGATTAAGCCTGTGAGCCCCAATGTGAAGCAGTGTAACCCAGTGGCCAGAGCCCTGGCTTGGGAGTCAGAAGGTCATGGGTTCTAATCCTGGCTCTGCCACTTGTCTGCTGGGCGGCCCTGAGCCAGTCACTTCATTTCCCTGGGCCTCAGTTACCTCATCTGGAAAATGGGGATTGAGCCTGTGAGCCTCACATGGGACAGGGGCCGTGTCCAACTTGAGTTGCTTGTAACCACCCCAGCGCTTAATACAGAGCCTGGAACATAATAATAATGATGGTGTTTATTAAGCGCTTACTATGTGCAAAGAAGCACTGTTGTCCCACGGGGGGCTCACAGTCTTCATCCCCATTTGACAGATGAGAGAACTGAGGCACAGAGAAGTGAAGTGACTTGCCCAAAGTCACACAGCTGACAGTTGGCGGAGCCGGGATTTGAACCCATGACCTCTGACTCCAAAATCTGGGCTCTTTCCACTGAGCCACACTCACCCAACACCATCATTATCATTATATCTGTATATACTAATTATACCTTATTATTATACCCGTATATAATAATTATACCTTATTATTATACCTGTATATAATAATTATACCTGATTATTATACCTGTATATATGTATATATGTTTGTACATATTTATTATGCTATTTATTTATTTATTTTATTTGTACATATTTATTCTATTTATTTTATTTTGTTAATATGTTTGGTTTTGTTCTCCGTCTCCCTCTTCTAGACCGTGAGCCCACTGCTGGGTAGGGACCCTCTCTAGATGTTGCCACCTTGTACTTCCCAAGCGCTTAGTACAGTGCTCTGCACACAGTAAGCGCTCAATAAATACAATTGAATTGAATGAATTATTATTGTTATCATTATTAATAAGGACCTGGGTTCTAATCCCAGCGCCGCTACTTGTCTGCTGTGTGACCTTGGGCAAGTCTCTTCACTTTTTCGTGCCTCAGTTCTTTCATGTATCAAATGGGGATCAAGACTGTGAGCCTTCTGTGGGACAGGGACTCTATTCATTCATTCATTCATTCATTCATTCATTCAATCGTATTTATTGAGCACTTACTGTGTGCAGAGCACTATACTAAGCGCTTGGGAAGTACAAGTTGGCAGCATAGAGAGATGGTCCTTACCCAACAGTGGGCTCACAGTCTAGAAGGAGGAGACAGAGAACAAAACATATTAACAAAATAAAATAAATAGAATAAATATGTACAAATAAAATAGAGTAATATTTGAAGACCGTGAAGACTATCTGAATAATATTTGTAATATTATTATTAATATTATTTCAATATCATTATTGTAATATTGAGTAATATTTGAAGACTACTTGAAGAGGAGGCCTTCCCAGACTAAGCCCCTTCCTTCCTCTCCCCCTCATCCCCCTCTCCATCCCCCCATCTTACCTCCTTCCCTTCCCCACAGCACCTGTATATATGTATATATGGTTGTACATATTTATTACTCTATTTATTTATTTATTTATTTTACTTGTACATATCTATCCTATTTATTTTATTTTGTTTGTATGTTTGGTTTTGTTCTCTGTCTCCCCCTTTTAGACTGTGAGCCCACTGTTGGGTAGGGACTGTCTCTATGTGTTGCTAATTTGTACTTCCCAAGCGCTTAGTACAGTGCTCTGCACATAGTAAGTGCTCAATAAATACGATTGATGATGATGATGATGATGATGAAGACCTAACTAAAACACACAGAGGTCTTTGATAGGAATCAATCAATCAATCAATCAATCATATTTATTGAGCACTTACTGTGTGCAGAGCACTGTACTAAGTGCTTGGGAAGTGCAAGTCGGCAACACATAGAGACAGTCCCTACCCAACAGTGGGCTCACAGTCTAGAAGGGGGAGACAGAGAACAAAACCACACATATTAACAAAATAAAATAAATAGAATAGATATGTACAAGTGAAATAAATAAATAATAAATAAGTAAATAGGAATGAAAAGGAAAACTACTGATCAAAAGAATAAGACAACCACACACTGGAAAAAGAGGGGGGAGCTGGCAGTTGAGCATGAGACTCTTCATCATCATCATCAATCGTATTTATTGAGCGCTTACTATGTGCAGAGCACTGTACTAAGCGCTTGGGAAGTACAAATTGGCAACATATAGAGGCAGTCCCTACCCAACAGTGGGCTCACAGTCTAAAAGGGGGAGACAGAGAACAAAACCAAACATACTAACAAAATAAAATAAATAAAATAGATATGTACAAATAAAATAAATAAATAAATAAATAGAGTAATAAATATGTACAAACATATATACATATATATATATATATATATGTGTGACTCGAGCATTGCTCTGTCCCCTAAACACTCAGATAACATACTCCCTATATATTAAGCCAAAGTCACCACTGTCCCCACCAGTAGTGCCCCCCGATCACCCCGACCCTTGAAGAACAGTTAGGGATTTATATTTACAGTTGGACGATAATCCACAGAGTTACCCGATCAGCCGGTACAAATCAATAAATTAGACACACTCTAGAAGGCTGACTTCCAGTATCGCTGGAAGCTAGGAGAGAAAAGAATTAATGATTTAATATGCATTTTGAGTTCCTCCAGCCAAAATATTGCGAAAAGACAGAAGTTGGCAGTGAGTACGCCCCGGTTATGAATAGGAGCGTGAAATATCACTCTTGCTAAAATAAGGTTTAAATAGAGAACGGGTGGCGTGAAGTCTAGACCTCCTGGCTAATTTGTTTCCGCCCAGTGGAAAACCCGGAATCCCAATCAACATTCAAAATGGCACTCGCTGTCCCTTCCTAATCGGAGTGATCCGGATCAGAATTCCGCCTTCACAGGTGTGCTCCGAGCTCGTTGTGGGCAGGGAATGTCACTGTTTATTGTTGGATTGAACTTTCCCAAGTGCTTAGTACAGGGCTCTGCACGCAGGAAGCGCTCAATAAATATCAATCAATCAATCAATCGTATTTATTGAGCGCTTACTATGTGCAGAGCACTGTACTAAGCGCTTAGCACTGTACTATGATTGAAGAAGGGCAAAGGTCAGAGGAACCTTACGTGTCCAGCCCTTTTCCGATAAACCCCCCTTTTCTCCGCTCAGTTTCCTTTCCGTGTCCTCTATGCGCCTGGATCTGTGACCTTTGGACATTTGATAATCGCCCCCCAACCCCACAGCACTTACGTCCGCATCTTTAAATTGTATATTATCAATTATTTATTCCTATTAATGTCTGTCTCCATGTCTAGGCCTGCAAGCTCCAAATGGTCAGGGAGCATGCCAGCTAATTCTGTTGCGTGGTTTGCCACTCGTCAGCTGTGTGGCT
This sequence comes from Tachyglossus aculeatus, assembly GCF_015852505.1. Taxonomy (NCBI): domain Eukaryota; kingdom Metazoa; phylum Chordata; class Mammalia; order Monotremata; family Tachyglossidae; genus Tachyglossus; species Tachyglossus aculeatus. Next base: position 956,694 of record NC_052072.1, read on the forward strand.
TTGGGAAAGTCACTTAATAATAATAATAATAATAATAATAATAATGATGACATTTATTAAGCGCTTACTATGTGCAAAGCACTGTTCTAAGCGCTGGGAGGATACAAGGTGATGAGGTTGTCCCACATAGGGCTCACAGTCTTAATCCTCATTTTACAGATGAGGTAACTGAGGCTCAGAGAAGTTAAGTGACTTGCCCAAGTGACTTGCCCAAGGTTAAGCATTTGGGAGAGTAATAATAACGATAATGATGCTATTTGTTGAGCATTTACCCTGTTCTAAGCGCTGGGGTAGATATAAGGTAAGCAGGTTGTCCCACGTGGGGCTCATAGTCTTCATCCCCATTTTACAGATGAGGGAACTGAGGCCCAGAGAAGCGAAGTGACTTGCCCAAATTCACACAGCTGACAAGTGGCGGAGCCGGGATTTGAACCCATGACCTCTGACTCCATAAGCCCAGGCTCTTTCCCACTGAGCCACGCTGCTTACTTCTCTGTGCCTCAGTGACCTCATCTGTAAAATGGGGATGAAGACCATGAGCCCCACGTGGGACAACCTGCTTACCGTGTATCTACCCCCAGCGCTTAGAACAGGGTAAGTGCTCAACAAATACCATCATCATCATCATCAATCGTATTTATTGAGCGCTTACTATGTGCAGAGCACTGTACTAAGCGCTTGGGAAGTACAAATTGGCAACACATAGAGACAGTCCCTACCCAACAGTGGGCTCACAGTCTAAAAGGATTAGACTTAATCCTTAATCCATCATTATCATTATTATTACTCTCCCAAATGCTTAATACAGTGCTCTGCCCACTGTTGCACTGCACTCTCCCCAGAGCTTAGTGTGGTGCTCTGCACCCTCTAAGCGCTCAATAAATGTGATTGCTGACTGGCCGATTAAGCGCTCAATAAGTACCACAGCTTGATTTCGGGCACAACGCGACCTCAAGTTTCTGGGGTCCAGTGGCCGGGAGATGGAGGGGGCTCAGGGGCTCAGGAAGCCAGTGCTCTTCTGCAACTATGCCTGGGACGCCCATGAGTTGGACTACGGATGTGGTGTCTCCTATGTGTCATCGCGTGATATCGTATGATGTTGCATGTGGCTGCGTGGTCGGCAGAGGCGGGACCACAGGGTGGTGAGGGGGTGATAGCTGTGGGGTCACCTGTTAGGTCCCCGGCTAGGGGTTCGAGAACAGACCCGGGGAAGCAGCGTGGCTCAGTGGAAAGAGCCCGGGCTTTGGAGTCAGAGGTCATGGGTTCAAATCCCGGCTTCGCCAATTGTCAGCTGTGTGACTTTGGGCGAGTCATTTAACTTCTCTGTGCCTCAGTTACCTCATCTGTAAAATGGGGATGAAGACTGCGAGCCCCCCGTGGGACAACCTGATCACCTTGTAACTTCCCCAGCACTTAGAACAGTGCTTTGCACATAGAAAGAGCTTAATTAAGAGTTTCATCACACTGGAAACTCTTTGAGGGCAGGGATTGTGTCTACTATCGAAGGCCCATCTCTTCCAGGAAGGCTTCCCTGACTGAGCCCTCCTTTCCTCTCCTCTTCTCCCACTCCTTTCTGCGCCACTCTGATATGCTTTTAGACTGTGAGCCCACTGTTGGGTAGGGACTGTCTCTATATGTTGCCGATTTGTACTTCCCAAGCGCTTAGTACAGTACTCTGCACATAGTAAGTGCTCAATAAATACGATTGATTGATTGACTGATTGATTGATTTTTCATTCATCCTCCCTCTTTTCCTCACAGCACATAGGCATATATATCTGTATATGCCTGTGGTTGGGTAGAGACCGTCTCTATACGTTGCCGATTTGTACTTCCCGAGCGCTTAGTACAGTGCTCCGCACACAGTGAGTGCTCAATAAATATGATTAAATGAATTAATATCTTTATTTATGTTTTCATCTGTGTATTTATTTATTCCTATTCATATCTGTCTCCCCTTCTAGACCGTGAACTCGTTGTGGGCAGGGAATGTGTCTGATGCTATATTTTACTCTCCCCAGCACTTAGCACAGTGCTTCGCACCCAGTAAGCACTCAATAAATACATTTGAATGAATGGATTGAATGAATACTAACTCTATTGGGCTCTTCCAAGGGCGGGGATGGCGTCTACTAAATTCTATCGTCCTCCCCCAATTGCTCAGTACAGTGCTTGGCACGCTGATGCTCAAACAACATTATTGATCGACTGTTAGCGATCTGAAGCTTAAAATGACACACTGGCCCAGCTATAGAGCTCCTACATTTTAGTTTCTAAAATGTATAGCCGAAGGGTACTTGGCCACCTGGAGAAAAAATATTTGTGTCACCAAAGTGTTGAAGATTTTAGCTGATCAGGTTGGAAAAAATGAAGAGCAGCATGGGAGTCAGAAGGTCATGGGTTCATTCATTTCTTCTTTCAATCGTATTTATTGAGTGCTTACTGTGTGCGGAGCATTGTACTAAATGCTTGGAATATACAATTTGGCAACAGATAGAGACAATCCCTTCCCAACAATGGGCTCACAGTTTAGAAGTGGGGAGACCAAAAATGAAACAAAACAAGTAGACAAGCATCAATAGCAGCAGTATAATAGAATTATAGATGTATACACATCATTAATAAAATAATAAATATGTACATATGTACACAAGAGCTGTGGGGCGGGGTTCTAATCCCAGCTCTGCCACTTGTCTGCTGAGTGACCTAGGGCAAGTCACTTCCCTTCTCTGTGCCTCAGTTACCTTATTATGGTTGTACATATTTATTACTCTATTTATTTATTTATTTATTTATTTTACTTGTACATTTCTATCCTACTTATTTTATTTTGTTGGTATGTTTGGTTCTGTTCTCTGTCTCCCCCTTTTAGACTGTGAGCCCACTGTTGGGTAGAGACTGTCTCTATGTGATGCCAATTTGTACTTCCCAAGCGCTTAATACAGCGCTCTGCACATAGTAAGCGCTCAATAAATACGATTGATTGATTGATTGATTGATTATTTGTAAAATGGGGATTAAGACTGTGAGCCCCAAGTGGGACAGGGACTGTGTCCAACCTGATTAGCTCGTATCCACCCCAATGCTCAGTACAGTGTCTGGTACATAATAAGTGATTAACAAATACTATAATCATCATTATTATTATTAATAAGAGTGAAAGAATGTAATAAAGTAGGAACAAACATCTGTCTTCAAACTTCAAAGGTTTAGCTAACAACATCTCCTGAATTTCCCGGGATTACTTATGCCAAAACCTTGATGAGATTTAGTCTGCCAATCCCGTACACTCCGCCCAAGGGGAAATGATACCATCAATCTTTAATCACCTTTTTTGTGCATTTTTTTAATCCAATGTTGCCGAAGTTCTGTTTATGAAGGCATTCTCTCTAGTCATCCTTAATCTTTGTGTCTTCGGAGGGAAAAAAAAAAGGAGTTTTAGAATGGGAAGATTGGGTATAAAGGTGCTCAACCCGGTCGAGATTTAATTTCGAGACTTCAGAATCATAATAGTTCACCGGAGAGGGATTTTTGGTTAATTAAACTTTTTATTGAATAGTTAATTAAAATAGTTCCAATGTAATATTAAATTGTTGGAACAGCTTCTGAGTAGGGTGAAGGCATCGATTGATGGTAGTTTCTTGAAGTCAGAGAAGCAGTGTGGCTCAGTGGAAAGAGCACGGGCTTTGGAGTCAGAGGTCAGGGGTTCGAATCCCGGCTCCGCCACTTATCAGCTGTGTGACCTTGGGCAAGTCACTTCACTTCTCTGGGCCTCAGTTACTCCATCTGTAAAATGGAGATTAAGACTGTGAGCCCCATGTGGGACAACTTGATCACCTTGTATCCCCCCCAGTGCTTAGAACAGTGCTTTGCACATAGTAAGCGCTTAACAAATGTCGTTAAAAAAAAATGGGTATTAAGACTGTGAGCCCCATGTGGGACAAGCTGATTACCTTGTATCTCCCCCAGTGCCTAGAACAGTGCTTGGCACATAGTAAGCGCTAAACAAATGTCAAAATTAATTAATTAATTAAGTCAGAGAGGCGATGGGAGGCATGTTACAATGAAACCTTAAACCTCTATTTGTCTGAAGGAAGGATGGGTTGCATATCCGTTGTCTGGTGAATAATAATAATTGTGGTGTTTTTTAAGCACTTACCATGCATCAAGCACTGTTCTAAGCTCTGGGATAGATACAAACTAATCGTGTTGGACACAGTCCCTGTCCCACATGGGGCTCACAGTCTTAATTCCCATTTTCCAGATGAGGTAACTGAGGCCCAGAGAGGTGAAGAGACTCATCCAAGGTCACACAGCAGGGAAGTGGCAGAACCGGGATTAGAACCCAGGTCCTTCTGACGCCCAGGCCCGGGCTCTACCCACTAGGCCATGCTGCTTCACAGGGAAACAAATGGCTGCACTGATTGATAGGCCGGGATAAATCAATCAATTATATTTATTGGGCACTTACTCTTTGCACAGCACTGTACTAAGCGCTGGGGAGAGTACAATTATAACAGAGATGGCAAACACGTTCCCTGCCCAGAAAGAGCTTATAGTCTAGAGCGGGAGACAGACATTAATAATAATAATAGTAATAATGGCATTTATTAAGCACTTACTATGTGCAAAGCACTGTTCTAAGCGCTGGGGAGGTTACAAGGTGATCAGGTTGTCCCACAGGGGGCTCACAGTCTTAATCCCCATTTTACAGAGGAGGTAACTGAGGCCCAGAGAAGTTAAGTGACTTGCCCAAAGTCACACAGCTGACGGTTGGCAGAGCCAGGATTCGAACCCATGACCTCTGACTCCAAAGGCCGTGCTCTTTTCACGCTGTTTCTCTGCGAATTACGGATATGGACATTAAGTGCTGTGGGGCTAAGTGGGTGTGTGTGTGAAAAAAGGGAGCAAATCAGGACGACGCAGAAATCAATCATTGATTCAGTCATATTTATTGAGCGCTTACTGTGTGCAGAGCACTGGACTAAGCACTTGGAAAGTACAATTTAGCAACAGAGACAATACCTGCCCACAACGGGCTCACAATCTAGGAGGGGGTTCACAGTCTAGAAGGGCAGAAGGCAGTCAGTCAGTCAACTGTATTTATTGAGCGCTTACTGTGTGCAGAGCACTGTACTAAGCACTAGGGACTGTCTCTATATGTTACCAACTTGTACTTCCCAAGCGCTTAGTACAGTGCTCTGCACACAGTAAGCGCTCAATAAATACGATTGATTGATTGACAGTAAGGTTAGTAGAAAAGATCCCTGCCTTCAGTTCATTCAGTCGCATTTATTGAGCACTTACTGTGTGCAGAGCACTGTACTAAGCGCTTGGGAAGTACAAGTCAGCGATATACAGAGATAAAGATAAATGCTACCCAACAACGGGCTCACAGTCTAGAAGGGGAAGACAGACAACAAAACAAAAAGGAGCTTACAGTCTATTGTGTTTAGGGGTAGATAAAAGCTAGTCATTTCATTGTATTTATTGAGTTCTTACTGTGTGCAGAGCACTGTACTAAGCACTTGGGAGAGTACAATATAACAATTAACCGACACATTCCCTACCTACAAGGAGCTTACAATCTAGAGGAGCCGAGTCCCACATGTGGCTCACAGTCGAAGTAGGAGGGAGCATGGGGATTGATATTTTGGGTTTTTGCTTCATCATCATCATCATCATCATCATCAATCGTATTTATTGAGCGCTTACTATGTGCAGAGCACTGTACTAAGCGCTTTGGAAGTACAAATTGGCAACATAACAAATTGGCAACATAACAAATTGGCAACATAATGCTTCATGTCAGATCCAGAATGTTTCCATCGGGGAACATGGTGGAAGAATGCAACATTTCTCTGGATTTTCTGTGTTGCAAAATTACAATTTCGGGGATCGTAAAATTAGCCTGGATCCATAAATCAACCTACCCAGGAGCACATTTTTCTAATCCGTTTGCCAATACGCCTGCTAATTAATTGTAATGCATTACAGGACAGAATTAAACATGTAGAAATCGATCGAACATTTTGGTGGTATAAATAGAATTTGTAAAATATGGAGGTGAACTCAATAAGATATTTCCCCTGCAGTGGAATGGAGTGTGATTCTTGGGATCTAGAGATGACAACAACCATAAAAATAAGTAGAATTATACTACTATTATAACAACAATGAAATTATGTTATTTGATAAGTGCTTACCATGTGGCAAGCGCCATACCCGGCGCTTAGAACAGTGCTTGGCACATAGTAAGCGCTTAACAAATGCCATCATTATTATTATTACTAAATACTGGGATCCAAGATAATCAGTTTGGACACAGTCCCTGTCCCATGTGGGGATCACAGTCTAAGCAGGAGGGAGAACAGATATTGAATTCCCATTTTCCAGATGAGGAAATGGAGGCCCAGAGAAGTGACATGTCCAAGGTCACGCAGCGAACAAGCAGCAGAGCTGAGATTAGAACCCAGATCTTCTGGCTCTCAGGCCCGGGCTCTTTCCTAGAAAGGCATTTTTTGGTCCTTCTAATACGAGGAGAGCAAATCTAGAGAACTGATAGACACGGGGGAGACACAAACATCCTTTATCACAAGGAGCCTGTACTAAGTGCTGTTGCTTTGAAAGACAGTGATGTAATATAGTCATAATAATAATGATAAAGATAATAATTGTGGTGTTTATAAGCACTTCAATCAATCAATCAATCGTATTTATTGAGCGCTTACTGTGTGCAGAGCACTGTACTAAGCGCTTGGGAAGTCCAAGTTGGCAACATATAGAGACAGTCCCTACCCAACAGTGGGCTCACAGTCTAGAAGGGGGAGACAGAGAACAAAACCAAACGTACTAACAGAATAAAATAAATAAAATAGATATGTACAAGCACTTAATATGTGGCAGGCACTGTTCTAAGCATTGTACTTCCCAAGCGCTTAGTACAGTGCTCTGCACACAGTAAGTGCTCAATAAATACGATTGATCAATCAATCAATCGTATTTATTGAGCGCTTACTATGTGCAGAGCACTGTACTAAGCGCTTGGGAAGTACAAATTGGCAACATAAAGAAACAGTCCCTACCCAACAGTGGGCTCACAGTCTAAAAGGGGGAGACAGAGAACAAAACCAAACATACTAACAAAATAAAATAAATAGGATAGATATGCACAAGTAAAATAAATAAATAAATAAATAAATAAATAAATAGAGTAATAAATATGTACAAACATATATACATATATACAGGTGCTGTGGGGAAGGGAAGGAGGTAAGATGGGGGGGATTGATGATGATGATGATGATGATGGGGTAGATACAAACTAATTGGGTAGGACACAATCCCTGTCCCACGTGGGGCTCACAGTCTTTATCCCCATTTTACAGATGAGGAAACTGAGGCCCAAAGAAGTGAAGTGACTTGCCCAAGGTCACACAGCGGACAAGTGGCAGATCCAGGATAAGAACCCAGGTCCTTCCCAGGCCCCAGGCTCTAGCCACTTGGCCACATTGCTTCTGGTTCTCAGTCATTCTTACCCAGAGATGTTCTTGAGGGAAAGAAGATGAATTCAACATGCATTCAAAGAGAAGCAGCGTGGCTCAGTGGAAAGAGCCGGGCTTGGGAGTCAGAGGTCATGGGTTCAAATCCCGGCTCCGCCACTTGTCAGCTGTGTGACTTGGGGCAAGTCACTTCACTTTTCTGGGCCTCAGTTCCCTCATCTGTAAAATGGGGATGAAGACTGTGAGCCCCCCGTGGGACAACTTAATCCCCTTGTATCCTCCTCAGCGCTTAGAACAGTGCTTTGCACATAGTAAGCGCTTAACAAATGCCATCATTATTATTACCATTATTTAAAGATCTGCAAATCTGAGTCTGTTTCAAAGCCCCAAACTACAGCCAACAGACATCTGCTCAACCCATTGTTTGATTTTTTTTTTTTTGGAATTCTACACCAAAAATGCGCTTTTGGCTCCAGTCCGCTGATCCCTCGGTCAACTTCCCGAAAGACGAGAAACTCCCCATTCCTCCCCCGGGAACCAAAGTGTTCTGTTGGAGAAGTCCAGTCCAGGAATGCAGAATGAGGGTTGGAAGCTACTTGATGGATGGATTTCGAGAGTGAGAGAGGATGAGGTGAGGCCACGCGGCAGTACGAGCCAAGGGAAAGTGATTCGTTCTGGGAGTTGTCGGGAGAGGGAAGTATCAGGACGTCCGATCCCTCTCGATTCCTGCGGAAAAAGCCAATTTGATTCCTCTTCTCCTGCTTCAAAACCTCACTGCGGGCCCATCTTCTCCCAGAAGCCTTCCCTGACTAAGCCCTCCTTTCCTCTTCTCCCTCTCCCTCCCGCCTCTCCCTGACTCATTCATTTATTCATCATCAATCGTATTTATTGATTGATGGTTTATTCATTCATCCATTCGATCGTATTTGTTGAGCGCTTACTGTGTGCAGAGCACTGTGCTAAGTGCTTGGAAAGTGCAACTCGGCAACAGATAGAGACAATCCCTACCCAACAAAGGGCTCACAGTCTAGAAGCAGGAAGATAACAAAAGTATTTGTTATGCATTTACTATGTGCCAAGCACTGCTCTAAATGCTGGGGTAGATACAAGGTAATCACATTGTCCCATGTGGGGCTCATAGTCTTAATCCCCATTTTACAGCTGAGATCCCTGAGGCACAGAGAATAATAATAATAATAACATTTATTAAGTGCTTACTATGTGCAAAGCACTGCTCTAAGTACTGGGGAGGTTACAAGGTGATCAGGTTGTCCCACGTGTGGCTCACAGTCTTAATCCCCATTTTACAGATGAGATCCCTGAGGCACAGAGAATAATAATAATAATAATGGCATTTATTAAGTGCTTACTATGTGCAAAGCACTGCTCTAAGCGCTGGGGAGGTTACAAGGTGATCAGGTTGTCCCATGTGGGGCTCACAGTCTTAATCCCCATTTTGCAGATGAGATCCCTGAGGCACAGAGAATAATAATAATAATAATGGCATTTATTAAGTGCTTACTATGTGCAAAGCACTTCTCAAAGCGCTGGGGAGGTTACAAGGTGATCAGGTTGTCCCACGTAGGGCTCACAGTCTTAATCCCCATTTTACAGATGAGATCACTGAGGCACAGAGAATAATAATAATAATAGTAATGGCATTTATGAAGTGCTTACTATGTGTAAAGCACTATTCTAAGTGCTGGGGAGGTTACAAGGTGATCAGGTTGTCCCATGGGGGGCTCACAGTCTTAATCCCCATTTTACAGATGAGGTAACTGAGGCCCAGAGAAGTGAAGTGACTTGCCCAAAGTCACACAGCTGACAAGTGGCAGAGCTGGGATTAGAACCCATGACCTTTGACTCTCAAACCCGGCCTCTTTTCCCTAAGCCACGCTGCTTCTCTATAATTATGATATTTGTTAAGCATTTAACTTTGTACTAAGCGCTGGGGTGGATACAAACAGATCGGGTTGGACACAGTCCACCTGTCTCACGTGGGGCTCACTGTCTCAACCCCCATTTTACAGATGAGGGAACTGAGGCCCAGAGAAGTGAAGTGACTTGCCCAAGGTCACACAGCAGACAAGCGGCGGAGCCGGGATTAGAACCCATGACCTTCTTACTCCCAGGCCCGGGCTCTAGCCATTATGTGATGCTGCTTTTCTTGACTCCCTTTATTCATCCCCATTCCCAGCCCCACATAGCTTGTGTACAGATCTGTCATTTTATTCATTTATAGAATAATAATAATAATGATGGCATTTGTTAAGCGCTCACTATGTGCAAAGCACTGTTCTAAGCACTGGTGGGGGGATACAAGGTGATCAGGTTGTCCCACGTGGGGCTCACAGTCTTCATCCCCATTTTACAGATGAGGTAACTGAGGCTCAGAGAAGTTAAGTGACTTGCCCAAGGTCACACAGCAGACATATGGCGGAGCTGGGGTTAGAACCCATGACCTCTGGCTCCCAAGCCCGGGCTCTTTCCACCGAGCCATGCTGCTTTTCTGAATATGAATGTTCGTTTCCCCCTCTAAACTGTAAACTGTAAAAAAGCAGCGTGGCTCAGTGGAAAGAGCACAGGCTTTGGAGTCAGAGGTCATGGGTTCAAATCCCGGCTCCACCAGTTGTCAGCTGTGTGACTTTTGGCAGGTCACTTAATCAATCAATCAATCAATCGTATTTATTGAGCGCTTACTGTGTGCAGTAATATATATGTATGTATATATGTTTGTACATATTTATTACTCTATTTATTTATTTTACTTGTACATATCTATTCTATTCATTTTATTTTGTTAGTATGTTTGGTTTTGTTCTCTGTCTCCCCTTTTAGACTGTGAGCCCACTGTTGGGTAGGGACTGTCTCTATATGTTGCCGACTTGGACTTCCCAAACGCTTAGTACAGTCCTCTGCACACAGTAAGCGCTCAATAAATACGATTGATGATGATGATGATGATGATGCAGAGCACTGTACTAAGCTCTTGGGAAGTACAAGTTGGCAACATATAGAGACGGTCCCTACCCAACAGTGGGCTCACTTAACTTCTCTGTGACTCAGTTGCCTTATCTGGAAAATGGGGATTAAGACTGTGAGCCCCCCCCCGTGGGACAACCTGATCACCTTGTAACCACCCCAGCGCTTAGAACAGTGCTTGGCACATAGTAAGCACTTAATAAATGCCATCATTATTATTATTATAAACTCTTTGGAAGCAGGGAATGTATCTGCTTATTGTTGTAGTATACTCTCCCAAGCACTTAACACAGTGCTCTGCACACAGTAAGTGCTTAATAAATACAATTGAATGAATGACTGAATTGAATGAAGCAGCACGGCCTAGAGGAAAGAACCCAGGCCTGGGATTCATTCATTCATTCAATCGTATTTATTGAGCGCTTACTGTGTGCAGAGCATTGTACTAAGCACTTGGGAAGTACAAGTTGGCAACATATAGAGACGTTCCCTACCCAACAGCGGGCTCACAGTCTAGTCACAGTCAGATGTCATGGGTTCTAATCCCGGCTCTGTCACTTGTCTGCTGTGAAACCTTGGATAAGTCACTTCACTTCTTTGTGCCTCAGTCACCTCATCTGTAAAATGGGGATTGAGGCTGTGAGCCTTTTGAGGGACAGGTCCTGGGCCCAACTTGATTATCGTGTATCTACCCCCGCGCTTAGTACAGTGCCTGGCACACAGTAAGCTTCTAATAATCATCATTAAAAATATAAAATCCAGTTGTCTGGGAGCTAGCAGGACACTTCTTTCCTCCCATCTTTCAAGTCTTGGGACAAAAAAAAAATTCATTTCTAAAAATCATGGACCTGAAAATTTGACAGCAGGTTCAATTATTCCCGGAGAGATCTTGTCATTTAACTACTCATTATTTTCAGATTCCTGGTGTCACAATAATGCAGATTTTATTTAATTGGGACTCGACTATTCATTTCACCCGACTTGCGAATTATGCAAGGGAAAGAAAGAGAGAGACAGGAAGAGGCCAAAAGGCTGAGATTATAGCACACACGTGCACAGACAGGAGTATTTTACTTTCTGGTAGATTTTCTGCTGTATTTAAGTAGTTTCATGCCAATTATTTTAAATGGTACTTGTTAAGCACTTACTATGTGCCAGGCACTGTGTTAAGCCCTGGAGTAGGTTTACATTAATCATTCAATCATCATCATCAATCGTATTTATTGAGCGCTTACTATGTGCAGAGCACTGTACTAAGCGCTTGGGAAGTACAAATTGGCAACATTTAGAGACAGTCATCATCATCATCATCAATCGTATTTATTGAGCGCTTACTATGTGCAGAGCACTGTACTAAGCGCTTGGGAAGTACAAATTGGCAACATATAGAGACAGTCCCTACCCAACAGTGGGCTCACAGTCTAAAATCAATCAATCAATCAATCAATCGTATTTATTGAGCGCTTACTATGTGCAGAGCACTGTACTAAGCGCTTGGGAAGTACAAATTGGCATCACATAGAGACAGTCCCTGCCCAACAGTGGGCTCACAGTCTAAAAGGGGGAGACAGAGAACAGAACCAAACATACCAACAAAATAAATACCAACAAATACCAACAAAATAAAAGGTGGGCTCACGGTCTAAAATCATATTTGTTGAGCGCTTACTGTGTGCAGAGCACTGAACTAAGTGCTTGGGAGAGTACAATATAACGGTATTACATTTCCTGCCCACAGTGAGCTTACAGTCCGGGGGGGGGCAGACATTAATAGAAATAAATTAATTATGAATATGTACATAAGGGGTGTGGGGCTGGGAAAGGGGATTCGTTCATTCAATCGTATTTATTGAGCACTTACTGTATGCAGAGCACTGTACTAAACGCTTGGGAAGTACCAGGCGAGTAGGATGATGCAGAAGTGAGTGGGAGAAGAGGAAAGGAGGGCTTAGTCTGGGAAGGCCTTCAATAAAGCCCTGAAGAGGAGGAGAGGAACAGTCTGTTGGTTACGAGAAGCAGAGAAGCAGCGTGGCTTAGGGGAAACAGCACGGGCTTCGGAGTCAGAAGCCGTGGGTTCTAATCCCGACTGTACCGCTTATCAGCTGTGTGACTTTGGACAAGTCACTTAACTTCTCTCAGGTTCCTCAGTGACCTCATCTGTAAAATGGGGATTAAGACTGTGAGCCCCATGGGGGCCAACTTGATTACCTTGTATCTACCCTGGGCTTAGAATAGTGCTTAGCACATAGTAGAAGCAGCGTGGCTTAGTGGAAAGAGCATTGGTTTGGGAGTCAGAGGTCATGGGTTCTAATCTTCTAGACTGTGAGCCCACTGTTGGGTAGGGACTGTCTCTATGAGTTGCCAACTTGTACTACCCAAGCGCTTAGTACAGTGCTCTCCACACAGTAAGCTCTCAATAAATACAATTGAATGAATGAATGAATGAATCCCGACTCCACCACTTATCAGCTATGTGACTGGGCAAGTCACTTAACTTCTCTGTGCCTCAGTTACCTCATCTGTACAATAGGGATCAAAAATGGCATTTATTAAGTACTTACTATATGCAAAGCACTGTTGTAAGTGCTGGGGAGGTTACAAGGTGATCAGGTTGTCCCACGGGGGGTGGGGGGGCACTCACAGTATTCATCCCCATTTTACAGATGAGGTAACTGAGGCACAGAGAAGTTAAGTGACTTGCCCAAAGCGCAGTATGGACTGGAGTGGAGAGAGACGGGAGGCCGGGAGGTCAGCAGGGAGGAGGCTGATGCTGTAATCAGAGAAGCAGTGTGGCTCAGTGGAAAGAGCCCGGGCTTTGGAGTCAGAGGCCATGGGTTCAAATCCCGGCTCTGCCAATTGTCAGCTGTGTGACTTTGGGCAAGTCACTTAGCTCCTCTGGGCTTCAGTTACCTCATCTGGAAAATGGGGATTAAGTGAGCCCCCCGTGGAACAACCTGATCACCTTGTAACCTCCCCAGCTCTTAGAAAAGTGCTTGGCACATAGTAAGCGCTTAATAAATGCCATGATTATTATTATTATTATTATTAATCAAGGCACGATAGGATACTTGTACTTCCCAAGCGCTTAACTTAGAAAAGTGCTTGGCACATAATAAGCGCTTAATAAATGCCATTATTATTATTATTATTAATCAAGGCAAGATAGGATACTTGTACTTACCAAGCTCTTAGTACAGTGCTCTGCACACAGTAAGCGCTCAATAAAAATGATTGAATGAATGAATGAATAACTGCTCGGATTAACATGGTAGCAGGTTGGACACAGTCTGTGACCCACATGGGGCTCACAGTCTTAATATCCGCTTTACAGGTGAGGGAACTAAGGCCCAGGGAAGTGAAGTGACTTGCCCAAGGTCACCCAGCAGACAAGAGGCGGAGCTGGAATGAGAACCTAAGTCCTTCTGACTCCTAGGGCTGGACTCAATCCTCTAGATAGCATGATTTCTCTTTCTCTTTGTTTGATTCCTCTCCCGCGGGCACAGACGATCCCATCCCCAGAATTGGGGTCCGCCCGTATTTCCTGCCATGTTGTAGTTGGCAAGTGGCGTGGACTGGTGGAAGGAGCTGGGTTCTAATCCTAGCTCTGCCACTTGTCCTGCTGGGTGACCTTGGCCAAGTAACTTCGTTTCTCTGGGCCTCAGTTCCCTCCTCTGTAAAACGGGGCTTCAATACCTGTTCTCCCTCCCCTGTAGACCGTGAACCCCTTGTGGGACAGGAAATGTGTCTTATTGTGGGCAGGGAATGTGTCCGTTTATTGTCCATTCTTTTGTCTCCCAAGCATTTAGTAGTAATAGTAATGATCAATCAATCAATCAATCATATTTATTGAGTGCTTACTGTGTGCAGAACACTGTACTAAGCGCTTGGTATTTGTTAAGGGCTTACTCATCACCATCATCATCAATCGTATTTATTGAGCGCTTACTATGTGCAGAGCACTGTACTAAGCGCTTGGGAAGTACAAATTGGCTACATATAGAGACAGTCCCTACCCAACAGTGGGCTCACAGTCTAAAAGGGGAGACAGAGAACAAAACCAAACATACTAACAAAATAAAATAAATAGAATAGATATGTACAAGTAAAATAAATAAATAAATAAATAAATAGAGTAATAAACATGTACAAACATATATACATATATACAGGTGTTGTGGGGAAGGGAAGGAGGTAAGACGGGGGGATGGAGAGGGGGACGAGGGGGAGAGGAAGGAAGGGGCTCAGTCTGGGAAGGCCTCCTGGAGGAGGTGAGCTCCAATCAATCAATCAATCATATTTATTGAGCGCTTACTGTGTGCAGAACACTGTACTAAGCGCTTGGTATTTGTTAAGGGCTTACTATGTGCCAAACACTGTTCTAAGCACCGAGTGATCTACACACGGAAGCGCTCAATAAATATGATTAATTGATTGCATAATAATAATAATAATGATAACATTTATTAAGCGCTATGTGCAAAGCACTGTTCTAAGCGCTAGGGAGATTGCAAGGTGATCAGGTTGTCCCACGGCGGGCTCACAGTCTTCATCCCCATTTTACAGATGAGGTCACTGAGGCCCATAGAAGTGAAGTGAATTGCCCAAAGTCACCCAGGTGACAAGTGGTGGAGCTGGGATTTGAACCCATGACCTCTGACTCCAAAGCCCGGGCTCTTTCCACTGATTCACACTGCTTCTCCATCTGACCTGATTATCTTAGTCTTTACCCCAGCGCTTAGTACAGTGCCACGCACATGGTAAGCGGTTCACAAATAGCATTATTATTATGACTGTCCGCTGCTACTGTCAGAGGAATGACACCTCTTTTACTCTCCCCCTTTTAGACTGCAAGCCCACTGTTGGGTAGGGACTGTCTCTATATGTTGTCATCTTGTACTTCCCAAGCGCTTAGTACAGTGCTCTGCACACAGTAAGCGCTCAATAAATACGATTGATTATTGATTGATTGCTGGAATTTGAGATGAACGAAGCAGGTTCTCATTGGACCGCATCCTGCGGGATTAAAAGAAATCAGATGAGAGCGTCATAGTGTAGCAGATAGATAGAGCCCGAGCCTGTGAGTCATAAGGTCACGGGTTCTAATCCCGGCTTCTCCACTCGTCTGCTGTATGACCTTGGGCAAGTCACTTCACTTCTCTGTGCCTCAGTTACCTCATCTTTACAATGGGGATTGAGACCGTGAGCTCCCACGTGGAACAGGGACCGTGCCCAACCTGATTTGATCATAACCACCCCAGTGCTTTGTACAGGGCCTGGTACTCACAGTAAGCACTTAATAAATACCAAAATTGTTATAATTATTATTATAAAATCAACCACCAAATTAATTGGGCCACAGACACTCCCTGACCACAGTGCTCACTCCTGACGTCTATCAATAAATGATTTTCCCGTTTTACCTCATTATTAGCATCCTTTTGGACAGGAAAGCAGAAAGCCTCCTGTTCTATGATTTTCCATTTTCAGTTTCCCGCTGCCGCTTGACGGATCGCTGAGTATGGCTTGACTAAAGTGACATTAAACAGATCCTTCCGTTCCCTTCATTTCCCTTTTCCCAGACTCGGGCCCCCTCTAGTCATTTCAAAGCAGAGGGAGAAAAATGCTTTCCCTTTTTCATTTATCCAGCGACGCTGATTGGGTCTATTTAACCTTTGAACGCGCTCATTTATAATCACACCGAAGGCGTCGGGATGGTCCGTCTGAAATATTGGTTTTCCAGTCCATTTGCGCGTGGATTGGTGCGAGGAGCTGGAGAATTTCAGTCAGTCAGTCAGTCAGTCAGTCATATTTATTGAGTGCTTACTGTGTGCACACCACTGTATTAAGCGTTTGGAAGAGTCCACTATATCAATAAACAGTCAACAAGCTTATGGTCTAGAGGGGGAGATGGATATTAATAGAAATAAATTAAAATACAGATATAAATAAATTTCAGGCCGGGAGAGGGTGTGATTTAGAGAACTGTTTTGTGGCCTAAATTGTCCACCAAACTGCATTATAGTGGGGTCACCCAAGTGCTTAGTACAGTGCTCTGCGTATGGAAGGCGTTCAATAAATATCATTGATTGATTATAAGCTTGTTATGGGCAGGGAATGTATCTGCTAATATTTGTTGTATTGTGCTCTCCCAAGTGCTTAGTCAAGAAGCAGTGTGGCCTAGCAGCAAGAGCACGGGCTTGGGTGTCAGAGTACTTGGGTTGGAATCCTGGTTCTGCCACACGCTGCTGTGTGACCTTGGGCAAGTTATTTCCCTTCTCTGGTCCTCAATTCCCTCATCTGTAAAATGGGGATTAATAATAATAATAATAATAATAATGATGGCATTTATTAAGCACTTACTATGTGCAAAGCACTGTTCTAAGCGCCGGAGAGGTTACAAAATGATAAGGTGGTCCCACGGGGGGGTTCACAATCTTAATCTCCATTTTACAGCTGAGGCCCAGAGAAGTGAAGTGACTTGCCCAAAGTCACACAGCTGACAATTGCCAGAGCGTGGATTTGAACCCATGACCTCTAAGTCCAAAGCCCGTGCTCTTTCCACTGAGCCACGTTGCTTCTCTAAGACTGTGAGCCCCACAGGAACTGTGTCCAGTCTGATGACCTATTATCTACACCAGAGCTTAGAATAGTGCTTGGCCCATAGTAAGTGCTTAACAAATACCATCATAATCATTATTATTATTAATTATTATTAGTCTAGTGCTCTGCTCATGGTAAGCGCTCAGTAAATGCATTTGATTGCTGGCTTGATTGATTGATATATCTGCAGTAGCCCTGGGAGCTAGAGGGAAGGGTGGTTCTTTGGGCGGGGAGTTCAAGGGCTGGTCGGGGAAGACCCATTGTTAGGTGGTCTGAAAGGGCTCTCGTGTCCCAGTTTTGTGCTGAATTTCTCCTGGCACCCTCTGCTTCTCTTCCCCAAAGTTCAGAGGACCTGGGTTCTAATTCTGGCTCTGCCCAGTTCATTCATTCATTCATTCATTCGTACTTATTGAGCGCTTACTGTGTGCAGAGCACTGTACTAAGCACTTGGGAAGTACAAGTTGGCAACATATAGAGACAGTCCCTACCCAACAGTGGGCTCACAGTCTAGAAGTTGCCTGCTGAGCGACCTCGGACAAGTCATTTCATTTCTCTGGGCCTCAGTTTCCTCATCTGTAATTTCTCCCAGCATCCCCTGTTTCTCTTCCTCCAAATTCTGAAGACCCGGATTCTAATTCCGGCTCTGCCCACTTGCCTGCTGGGTGAAGTCCGGCAAGTCATTTCACTTCTCTGGGCCTCAGTTTCCTCATCTGGAAAATGGGAATTCCCTACCTGTTCTTCCTTCTACTTGGATGGTGAACCCCATGTGGGGCAGGGACCGTGTCTGACCTGATGATCTTGAGTCTACCCCAGTGCTTAGCACAGTGCTTTGCTACAGAATTAGCGCTGGAAGACGATCACAATTAATAAGCAGCGTGGCTCGGTGGAAAGAGCCCGGGCTTTGGAATCAGAGTTCATGGGTTCAAATCCTGGCTCCACCAATTGTCAGCTGTGTGACTTTGGGCAAGTCACTTCACTTCTCCGGGCCTCAGTTACCTCATCTGTAAAATGGGGATTAAGACTGTGAGCCCCCTGTGGGACAACCTGATTCATTCATTCAATCGTATTTATTGAGCACTTACTGTGTGCAGAGCACTGTACTAAGTACTTGGGAAGTCCAAGTTGGCAACATATAGAGACGGTCCCTACCCAACAGTGGGCTCACAGTCTAGAAGCTGGAGACAGAGAACAAAACAAAACATATTAACAAAATAAAATAAAACCTGATCACTTTGTAACCTCCCCAGCACTTAGAACAGTGCTTTGCACATAGTAAGCGCTTAATAAATGCCATTATTATTATTATTGTTATAAGCACACGTTGCTCACCACTGTCCTCTCCCTCACTCCAATTTCCCTTCTTGGAGGACTCCCCTCCTCCTCTGAATCCGTCAGGCCCCAGTCCTGAAAGTCTGCCTCCTTCACCAAGCCTTCCCTGATTCATTCCCGGCATTCCAAGTCATGAAAACCCATCAGCCAGCCCCATCTAACACTCCGTACGTCATCCCGGGCCCACAACCCCATCATGCTTTTTGCACCATCATGACGGAAGACAGAAGCATCTGTTGCCGGATTGTATTTCCCAAGCCCTTAGTACAGCGCTCTGCACTCAGTAAGCGCTCAATAAATACGATTGAATGAATGAATGAATGACTGAATGAAAGCAGCAGCAGCCTGAGGCCTTTGAGGAGCTTAGAGAGTTGGGTCTTGGTGGTTGCTTTGAGTTTTTTGGGTTTTTTTTTTTTTTATCCTGTTTGCTTTTATTTGCATTTGCCCTTCCCTTAGGTTGTTTTAATGAGTTAACTGTTTCTTCTCTCCTTGTTCATCTGTGGCCTGTCCTCTCTTCCCTCTTTATTCTTCCATTGTAAGTCTCCTGAGGGATCCGGCCTGTGTTCAATTCTCCCCTTACTCCCCTTTATTTCCCTCTGAAACCATTGAAAACACACTGAGGTTTCTGTAGATCGAGGGAAATAGCTACCGCTCGCGAGGCGAAGCTAGAGGAGTGAAGCATACCTAGTCATCATCTTGGAAAAGGAAGAGTCCTTGCAAACATGGAAGCTTAAATCCTCCTTTTCCTGGTGGATTTCTTCAGGAATTCCGTGTTTGACACCTTGAACTGGGCTAGTGACTCGAAAATTGGGTAGAGGAGTCATTCTGTTTTCGTTCTTGCCGTCTTAATGGACTCGTGTTAACTGCTCAGAGTCAAGGCTAGTGTAGGGGTGAATGAAGTGAATTAGTTCAGCGCTGTATTCATAGTAAGTGGTCAATAAATGCTATCATCATCATCAATCGTATTTATTGAGCGCTTACTGTGTGCAGAGCACTGTACTAAGTGCTTGGGAAGTACAAGTTGGCAACATATAGAGACAGTCCCTACCCAACAGTGGGCTCACAGTCTAAAAGGGGGAGACAGAGAACAAAACCAAACATACTAACAAAATAAAATAAATAGAATAGATATTTACAAGTAAAATAAATAAATAAATAAATAAGTAGAGTAACAAATATGTACAAACATATATACATATATACAGGTGCTGTGGGGAAGGGAAGGAGGTAAGATGGGGGGGTGGAGAGGGGGACGAGGGGGAGATTGATTGATCTCTGATATCAACTGATCAACTGATTGATATCAACTGATATCAACTGATATCAATATCGACTGATTGATTGATATTTCCCTTCAGCCTCCTCATCTCAACAGGCCCCAAAGCAAACTGACGTACAACTTCTAAAGACAGAACAAATAATAGAACCAGCCAATCGATGGCATTTATTGAGCACTCACTGTGTGCTGGGCACTGTACTGAGCTCTGGGGAGAGTTCAAAAATTACGGAAGAGTAACAGATATTATTCCAGAAGACTATTTTATTTAAAATAATGACAATTATGATGGCCTTTACATTACTAAGCACTAGGGTAGGAGCCAGATTTTCAGAGCAAAGTGTTTTTCCCACACAGGGCTCAGAATCCAAGAGAGAGAGAGAGAACGAGAGACAGGTAGAGACACACATACAGAGAAAGAAAGATAGAGAGAGAGTAAATGATAAGCTTTTCCCCACCTCCTGAAGCAGCTAACTGAAGCAGCTAATGGGATAATTTAACACCGATGCGTCTGTTTGTCTTTCCGATAGGCTTTGGGCAAGCAGAGGTATGCTTTCCTTCTCAACAACAACAACCAAGATTCAAGCTACTGACACAAATGTTTCAAAATGACCCATCTTATCTGACTCGGGCAAAATTGCCCATAATTCCCTTTCCCTTGAACAAATAATTGTTTATCGATCCGGAATGAGAACAAAATCACAGATAGCAGAATAGGGCGAGATCGGCTTGGCTTTAATTCATTTTATTTTACCTGTTTATTGAGACTCCAGTCCAAGGAGCTGGGCAGGTTATATGGACGTGCTTGGGGCAGAGAGAGAGGAGAGGATTAGGATACCGTCTCCGGATTTTCCATAAACTCCTTGTGTACAGGAATCCTGTCTCGTCTTCTGCTGGATTTCCCCAAGCGTTCAGTTCAGTGTGCCACTCCATTTGGGAGCTCAGTATATAGCTGACTGCTAAAGAATTACCCACTTTATAACGTATGTCCGAATCTAATCTATTTATTTATTGTAATACCTGTTCATTCATTCATTCATTCAATAGTATTTATTGAGTGCTTACTGTGTGCAGAGCACTGTACTAAGCGCTTGGGAAGTACACCCCTCTAGACTGCAAGCTCATTGTGGGCAGGGAACGTGTCTGTTATATTGTTGGGTTGTCTTCTCCCAAGCGCTTAGTCCAGTGCTCTGCACATGGTAAACGCTCAATAATAATAATAATGATGACGGCATTTGTTAAGTGCTTACTATGTGCAAAGAACTGTTCTAAGTTCTGGGGAGGTTACAAGGTGATCAGGTTGTCCCTCGGGGGGCTCCCCATTTTACAGATGAGGTCACTGAGGCACAGAGAAGTTAAGTGACTTGCCCAAGGTCACACAGCTGACAACTGGCGGAGCCGGGATTTGAACCCATGACCTCTGACTCCAAAGCCCGGGCTCTTTCCATTGAGCCATGCTGCTTCCCAATAAATACGATGGACTGACTGACTGATCAATCGGTGGTAATCTGACGGATCAATTGCTGGCAAAGAGGGAATGAAGAGTCAATTCCGGCTTCACCTGCCCCTTCTCTGGGGAGGCGGGGAAGGGGCACAATCAATCAATCAATCATATTTATTGAGCGCTTACTGTGTGCAGAGCACCGTACTAAGCGCTTAAGATGGTGAGCCCCCCCAAATCCTAAATGAAGACCTCCCACCATCTCTCCCTTTCTCCTCCCTCCCCCACCAGTCTCTCCCTCCCCTTTCTAGGAATAATAATGATGGTATTTCTGAGGCGCTTACAATGTGCCAGGCACTGTACTAAGCGCTGGGGTGGACACAAACCATGATGATGATAAGCCATGATGATGGCTTAACAAATGCCATCATCATCACAAACAAATCGGGTTGGACACAGCCCCTCTCCCCCATAGGGCTGACAGTCTCCATTACAGATGAGGTCACTGAGGCACAAAGAAGTGAAGTGACTTGCCCAAATCAATCAATCAATCAATCGCATTTATTGAGCGCTTACTGTGTGCAGAGCACTGTACTAAGCGCTTGGGAAGTACAAGCTGGCAACATATAGAGACAGTCCCTACCCAACAGTGGGCTCACAGTCTAGAAGCGGGAGACAGAGAACAAAACCAAACACACTAACGAAATAAAATAAATAGAATAGATATGTACAAGTAAAATAAATAAATAAATAAATAGAGTAATAAATATGTAGACAAGTGGTGGAGCCGGGATTAGAACTCAGGTCCTTCTGAGCACTTTCTGTTGCCAGGACACTGTTCTAAGCACTCGGGAGAGTCCAGTAGAGCAATATAACAGACACAATCCCCACTCACAACAAGCTTACAGTCATGAGTTATATTAAAGACATTAATATGGAAGTTCCCTGAGGCCAGAAATCATAATAATAACAATGATGGTATTTGTTAAGCGCTTACTACGTGCAAAGCACTGTTCGAAGCACTGGGATTGATGCAAGGTAATCAGATCGTCCCATGTAGGGCTCGCAGTCTTAATCCCCAGTTTCCAGATGAGGTAACTGAGGCACAGAGAAGTTAAGTGACTTGCCCAAAGTCACACAGCTGATAGGTGATAGAGCCAGGATGAAGCAGCGTGGCTGAGTGGAAAGAGCCTGGGCTTTGGAGTCAGAGGTCATGGGTTCAAATCCCGGCTCCGCCAACTGTCAGCTGTGTGACTTTGGGCAAGTCATTTCACTTCTCTGGGCCTCATCTGTAAAATGGGAATTAAAACTGTGAGCCCCACGTGGGACAACCTGATCACCTTGTAACCTCCCCAGTGCTTAGAGCGGTGCTTTGCACATAGTAAGCACTTAACAAATACCATTATTATTATTTATTATTATTAGAACCCACGTCCTCTGACTCCCAAGCCTAGGCTCTTTCCATCATCACCATCATCAGTCATATTTATTGAGCGCTTACTGTGTGCAGAGCACTATACTAAGCGCTTGGGAAGTACAAGGAGAAGCAGCGTGGCTCAGTGGAAAGAGCACGGGATTTGGAGTCAGAGGTCATGGGTTCGAATTCCAGCTCCACCACTTGTCAGCTGTGGGGCCTTGGGCAAGCCACTTAACTTCTCTGTGCCTCAGTTACCTCATCTGTAAAATGGGATTAAGACTGTGAGCCCCACGTGGGACAACCTGATCACCTTGTATCCCCCAACGCTTAGAACAGTGCTTTGCACATAGTAAGCGCTTAATAAATGCCATTATTATTATTATTATTATTATTATTACAAGTTGGCAACATATAGAGACAGTCCCTACCCAACAGTGGGCTCACAGTCCACTAAGCCACGCTGCTTCAGAGACGGGGTCTAATAACTCTTTTGTCCCAAGTGCTCAGCACAGTGCTCTGCACATAACAGCTGTTCGGTGAATATCATTGATTAATTGATTCTGCCCTCCCCCTTCCTTCTCCTTCCCTCCTCATTCCCTCCATCTTATATCTCTCTATATAAGATATATATAATATATATTATATATGTATTATATATATTTATATAAGATATATATAAGATATATATCTCTCTATATAAGATGTATATCTTATATATATTTATATAAGATATATAAGATATATATAAGATATATATCTCTCTATATAAGATATATATATAAGATATAGAGAGATATACCTCATATCTCTCTAGCACGCGACGTGTACGTTTTGCTCCTCAACACCTCTTGATTTTCACACAATATCCATTTAATATGCACACGCCACATCTGAACAACCTGCCAAGGTGAAGCCCAACTCAAATGGCTCAAAAATACTCCCCACAAGCTGTCATCAAGCTGTCATATCTGTATATATGTATATGTGTTTGTACATATTTATTACTCTATTTACTTATTTATTTACTTGAACATATCTATTCTATTTATTTTATTCTGTTAGTATGTTTGGTTTTGTTCTCTGTCTCCCCCTTTTAGACTGTGAGCCCCCTGTTGGGTAGGGACTGTCTCTATATGTTGCCAACTTGTACTTCCCAAGCGCTTAGTACAGTGCTCTGCACACAGTAAGCGCTCAATAAATACGATTGATTGATTGATTGATCTTTTCGCTTCCTCTTCGAGATGGATGCCAGCGTGGTTGGAGATGTTGTTTCACAGGTAGCTGGTTATTTTCTTTCAAATTTGATGGAGTTTCTCCCTCTGCAGTTTCATTTGAGTCGGAAGAGTGCTTTGATTTTCCCAAAGCCCCTTCACATCAGTGATCTCGCTTTATTCTCCCGATCCCAGCGATGTCCAGAATTTTGGCCCTTATGGTAATTATGGTAAGTGTGGTATTAGTTAAACGCCTAAAGTGTGCCGGGCACTGTACTAAGCATTGGGGCAGATACAAGCAAGGCGGGTTGGACATGGTCCCTCTCCCGCGTGGGGTTCACAGTCTCAACCCCCATTTTACAGATGAGGGAACTGAGGTCCAGAGAAGTGAAGTGACTTGCCCAAGGTCACCTAGCAGACGAGTGGCAGAACAGGGATTAGAACCCAAGACCTTCTGACTCCCGAGCCCGGGCCCTGTCCTTACGTAGACCTGTCCTGAGGACTTTGGGAAGCAGCATGGCTCAGTGGAAAGAGCCCGGGCTTTGGAGTCAGAGGTCATGGGTTCAAATCCCGGCTCTACCAATTGTCAGCTGTGTGACTTTGGGCAAGTCACTACACTTCTCTGGGTCTCAGTTACCTCATCTGGAAAATGGGGATTAAAACTGTGAGCCCACTCTGGGACATCCTGATCACCTTGTAACCTCCCCAGTGCTTAGAACAGTGCTTTGCACATAGTAAGCACTTAATAAATGCCATTAGAGAAGCAGCATGGCTCAGTGGAAAGAGCATGGGCTTTGGAGTCAGAGGTCATGGGTTCAAATGCCGGCTCTGCTAATTGTCAGCTGTGTGACTTTGGGCAAGTCACTTCACTTCTCTGTGCCTCAGTGACCTCATCTGTAAAATGGGGATGAAGACTGTGAGCCCCTTGTGGGACAACCTGATCGCCTTGTAACTTCTCCAGCACTTAGAACAGTGCTTTGCACATAGTAAGCATTTAATAAATGCCATTATCATTATTATTATTATTCTATTACATGGCACATTCAATGACTTCTTTCGATGACTATTTGTAAATTCTTTGATGCCTGCTTCCCCCAGTAGACTGGACGTTCCTTGAGGACAGGGATAATGTCTGCTAACTCCACTGTCCTCTCCCCAGCGCTCAGTCCAGTGCTCTGCACACAGTGGACTGTCAGCTCCTTGAGGGCAGGGATCATGTTTATCATCTGTCAGCTAGCCAGCCAGTCAGTCAATCGTATTTATTGAGCTCTTACTGTGTGCAGAATACTGTACTAGACCATAAACTCCTCCTCTAGACTAGAAGCAGCACAGCTTAATGGAAGGAGCCCGGGCTTGGGAGTCAGAGGTCATGGGTTCTAATCCTGGCTCCTCCTCTTGTCAGCTGTGTGATTTTAGGCAAATCACTTCACTTCTCTGGGCCTCAGTTACCTTATCTGGAAAATGCAGATTAAGACTGTGAGCCCCAAGTGGGACAGTCTGTTTGCCTTGTATCTCCCCCTGCGCTTAGAGCAGTGCTTGGCACATAGTAAGCGCTTAACAAATGCCAACATTATTAGGCGACCGTCTCTATATTGTGCTGATTTGTACTTCCCAAGTGCTTAGTACAGTGCTCTGCACACAGTAAGTGCTCAATAAATACGATTGAATGAATGAATGAATGATTATTATTATTAGACTGTAAGCTCATTGTGGGCAGGGATTGTGTCTGTTTATTATTGTAGTGTACTCTCCCAAGCGCTTAGTACAGTGCTCTGTGCACAGTAAGGGCTCAATAAATATGACTGAATGAATGAATACAAAACGCTTGGAAGATTACAGTCCTTCTAGACTGTGAGCCCACTGTTGGGTAGGGACCGTCTCTATACGTTGCCAACTTGTCCTTCCCAAGCGCTTAGTACAGTGCTCTGCACACAGTAAGCGCTCAATAAATACGATTGATGATGATGATAGCATTTATTGACCACTTACTAAGAATACAGCGCTGAACTAATTCACTTCATTCACCCCTACACTAGCCTTGACTCTGAGCAGTTAACACGAGTCCATTAAGATGGCAAGAACGAAAACAGCATGACTCCTCTACCCAATTTTCGAGTCACTAGCCCAGTTCAAGGTGTCAAACATGAAATTCCTGAAGAAATCCACCAGGAAAAGGAGGATTTAAGCTTCCATGTTTCAATAAATACGATTGATTGATTGATTCCAATATTACACTATAACAGATGTAGTCCCTGCCCTCAATGAGCTTACAGTCTAGAGTTAGCAGTACGTGTTTGACAGAGAACATTATGTCTAGCCCTCTTCTGCACAAGCGATCCTGAATTTTAGTGCTCGGATTCCTTTCATCTCTTTATGACTCTCCAACTTCGATTTGGTTTTGCAACCCAACTAGCCCGGCTCAAAACCGCCCCACTTCTCCTCTCCGTCTCCCTTGACTTTTGAAGTACTGGTTCGGCTTGAACAGCTCATTTCAAAGCCTGTTTGATCTCCGCTGAGCACAGGGTGTCTTTGTGCTGAGGAGGATGGGAAAGGATGGAAAAGAAAACACTTTCAAAGCGTTTTGAAATTAAAATCCTTCCATTCAAGGATTGCCATGTGTACGCTTACAGCTGCTTCCGGATCTTTGGCCGCTTGTTCGCGTTGCAATTTGATCATTTGCTTAAAAGTATGGCATCTGTTATCAGCGTTGAAAACCTGGATTGCTATTACTTTTGTCCTCTGTTTGGGCCACGAAAATAGTTGAATGGCTTCTTCCCTACTGCTTTCAAACAGTTCCCCATGTCTCATGTCCCCCCTGTCATCATCATCAATCAATCGTATTTATTGAGCGCTTACTGTGCGCAGAGCACTGTACTAAGCGCTTGGGAAGTACAAGTTGGCAACATATAGAGACAATCCCCACCCAACAGTGGGCTCACAGTCTAAAAGGGGGAGACAGAGAACAAAACCAAACATACTAACAAAATAAAATAAATAGAATAGATATGTACAAGTAAAATAAATAAATAAATAGAGTAATAAATATGTACAAACATATATACAGGTGCTGTGGGGAAGGGAAGGAGGTAAGATGGGGGGATGGAGAGGGGGGCGAGGGGGAGAGGAAGGAAGGGGCTCAGTCTGGGAAGGCCTCCTGGAGTAGGTGAGCTCTCAGTAGGGCCTTGAAGGGAGGAAGAGAGCTAGCTTGGTGGATGGGCAGAGGGATTGGGGGCATTCCAGGCCCGGGGGAGGACGTGGGCCGGGGGTCGATGGCGGGACAGGCGAGAGCGAGGTACGGTGAGGAGATTAGCAGCAGAGGAGTGGAGGGTGCGGGGTGGGCTGTAGAAGGAGAGAAGGGAGGGGAGGTAGGAGGGGGCTAGGGGATGGATGGACAGCCTGGAAGCCCAGGGTGAGGAGTTTCTGCCTGATGCGCAGATTGATTGGTAGCCACTGGAGATTTTTGAGGAGGGGAATAACATGTCCAGAGCATTTCTGGACAAAGACAATCCGGGCAGCAGCATGAAGTATGGATTGAAGTGGGGAGAGACACGAGGATGGGAGATCAGAGAGGAGGCTGATGCAGTAGTCCAGACGGGATAGGATGAGAGCTTGAACGAGCAGGGTAGCGGTTGGGATGGAGAGGAAAGGGCGGAGCTTGGCAATGTTGCGGAGCTGAGACCGGCAGGTTTTGGTGACGGCTTAGATGTGAGGGGTGAACAAGAGAGCGGAGTCGAGGATGACACCAAGGTTGCGGGCTTGTGAGACGGGAAGGATGGTAGTGCCGTCAACAGAGATGGGAAAGTCAGGGAGAGGGCAGGGTTTGGGAGGGAAGACTCCCAGAGGAGTTCAGTCTTGGACATGTTGAGCTTTAGGTGGCGGGCAGACATCCAGATGGAGATGTCCTGAAGGCAGGAGGAGATGCGAGCCTGGAGGGAGGGGGAGAGAGCAGGGGCAGAGATGGAGATCTGGGTGTCATCAGCGTAGAGATGATAGTTGAAGCCGTTGGAGTGAATGAGGTCACCAAGGGAGTGCGTGTCCTGACAAAACCCTCCCTTGACCCCCGTGGCTCCCTCCAGCTAACACCCCATCTCTCTCCTACCATTCCTCTCCTGACTCCCTAGTCGTCTACACTGCTGTCTCAAGTTCCTCTCCTCCAATTCTTTCCTTGACCCCCTCCAATCTGGCTTCCATCCCCTCTGCTCCACAGAAACCACCTTCTCAAAGGTCACTGATGACCTCCTTGGTGCCAAATCCAACAGCCTCTACTCCATCCTAATCCTCATCCACCTCTCGGCTGCCTTCGACGCTGTCGACCACCTGTCAACATCTCTGAGGAGCAGGGAAAGGAAAATAATTGTGGTGTCTGTTAAGCTCTTACTGTGCACCAGGCACTGTACTAAGCGCTGGGGTGGATACCAGCAAATCGTATTGGGTACAGTCCCTGTCTCGCGTGGGGCTCACCGTCTTCATCCCCATTTTCCAGATGAGGGAACTGAAGCCCAGAGAAGTGAAGTGACTTGCCTAAGATCACACAGCAGACAAGGAGAGAAGCAGCGGAACGAGCCTGGGCTTGGGAGTCAGAGGTCATGTGTTCAAATCCCGGCTCCGCCAACTGTCAGCTGTGTGACTTTGGGCGAGTCACTTCACTTCTCTGTGCCTCAGTTCCCTCATCTGTAAAATGGGGATGAAGACTGTGAGCCCCAAGTGGGACAACCTGATTATCTTGTGTCCTCCCCAGCACTCAGAACAGTGTTTTGCACATAGTAAGTGCTTAACAAATGCCATCATTATTATAATTATTGTGGCAGAGCCGAAATTAGAACCCATGACCTTCTGACTCTCAGGCCCGGGCTGTAGCCACCACGATACGCTGCTTCTCTAACTACTCCCCTTCTACAGATGAAGAAATTGAGACCTAGAGAGGTTAAAAGACTTGCCTGAGGTCATTCAGAGAAGCAGCATGGCTCAGCGGAACGAGCCCGGGCTTGGGAGTCAGAGGTCATGGGTTCAAATTCTGGCTCTGCCAATTGTTAGCTGCGTGACTTTGGGCAAGTCACTTCACTTCTCTGGGCCTCAGTGACCTCATCTGTAAAATGGGGATTAAGACTGTGAGCCCCCCGTGGGACAACCTGATCACCTTGTAACCTCCCCAGCACTTAGAACAGTGCTTTGCACATAGTAAGCGCTTAATAAATGCCATTATAAAATTCAGCAGGCCAGGGCATAGCTGGGATTAATACAGTGCCAAGCGCTTAGTACAGTGCTCTGCACACGGTAAGTGTTCAATAAGTACGGTCGAATGAATGAACTCACATTCTCCAACCGCCCAATCCGTTCCCCACCTCCCCATCCGACCTTCTGCCTTTCACGCTAATCCCTGAGAGGAGAAATTGGCCTTGTCAACAGATCGCCTTTGAACCATCCCCGTTTTCTCTTACGATTCAGTGGTTTCAGACGGCGAGCAGGGTCGAAACCCTGGAAAATTGGACTTCGAATTCCTCAGCGTGAAAAACCACCCTGCCCGAGCCGCATTCCATTCAGATGGACCGCTCGCTTCATCTTCTCTCTGGAGAAAGTGCTCCAACGGATGCATCGGGGAATGAAGGGCCTTCAGACACCGGGAAGAATCAAAGAAAAATGACTCAGCACTAGGGTAGACACAATCAATCAATCAATCGTATTTATTGAGCGCTTACTGTGTGCAGAGTACTGTACTAAACGCTTGGGAAGTACATGTTGGAAGTACAAGTCCAATAATCAGGTTGGACACAGTCCCTGTCCCACATGGGGATGACAATCTGGGTAATAATAATTATAATTATGGTATTTATTAAGCGCTTACTATGTGCCAAGCACTGTTCTAAGCGCTGGGGAGGATACGAGAAGATCAGGTTGTCCCACGTGGGGCTCACAGCCTTAATCCTCATTTTCCAGATGAGGTCACTGAGGCAAAGAGAAGCTAAGTGACTTGCCCAAGGTCACACAGATGACAAGTGGCTGGAGTCGGAATTAGAACCCATGACCTCTGACTCCCAAGCCCGGGTTCTTTGGTTCTGAATCCCCATTTTACAGATGAGGAACATAGTCATTCAAAATTAGGATTCGGACACTAATCACGTGGCCGACTATGACCTCCAGAGCCTCTGGTCACTTTCCCAGAACCAGTCATCAACTATTTGACAATAAATTTTCCTTCACAGGAATCTTTGGGGCAAGCGGGCCGTTTGATTCGATCCAAATCATTTTTCACATTCATTCCAAGATCAGATGGCCCTGATATTAATATCTGCTTTGTCCTTCCTGGGCAAAGAGCGACACGACGTTTTTCGTACCCGGCTAGGCGATGTTTCAAATCGGCATTTCCATCTCGCGTGCAATCACTAAGACGCCCTCCCCCTTCTGCCTTCAGGAATGGGGGTTTTAAATTTGAAAATTGCAGCTTACACTTTATGTTCTAAATCAAATGCTCGCTCACCATAAGGTATTTATTTTGTGTTGCTCAGTAGGGGTTAGTTGTTAATTGAGAGCAGGATGAAGAGAAAGTAATCACCAACTGCTAATTAAGTCTTCTATTATCATTAAGAGGAGCAATACCCTCCTATCAGTTGGGAAGGGAGAGGGCCAAAACTCCTTCTTTTAACCTCTGCTGGTTGACGGAGAAATGAAATTTGCCATAAAATTAGGAGGGATGGTTGAATAATAATAATAATAATAATAATAATAATAATAATGGCATTTATTAAGTGCTTACTATGTGCAAAGCACTGTTCTAAGCGCTGGGGAGGTTACAAGATGATCAGGTTGTCCCAAGGGGGGCTCACAGTCTTCATCCCCATTTTCCAGATGAGGTAACTGAGGCCCGGAGAAGTGAAGTGACTTGCCCAAAGTCACACAGCTGACAATTGGCAGAGCTGGGATTAGAACCCAAGACCTCTGACTCCAAAGCCCGGGCTCTTTCCACTGAGCCACGCTAGAGTTGTTAGACAAATTCTTTACGCAAGTCACTTCGCTTCTCTGGGCCTCAGTTCCCTCATCTGTAAAATGGGGATTGAGACTCTGAGCCCCTCAGGGGTCAGGGACTGTGTCTAATCCGATTTGCTTGTATCTGCCCAGCACTTAGTACAATTATTGGTACATAGTAGCACTTAACAAATAATAATAATAATGATAATGATATTTGTTAAGCGCTTACTAGGTGCCAAGCCCTGTTCTAAGCACTGGAGCAGTTACAGGATAATCAGGTTGTCCCACTTGGGGCTCACAGTCCTAGTCCCCATTTTACAGATGAGGAAACTGAGGCCCAGAGAAGAGAAGTGACTTGCTCAAGGTCACACAGCAGACAAGTGGCGGAGCCAGGATGAGAACACACATCCTTTGACTCCCAAGCCCATGATATTTCCACTAATTATTATTATTATTATTTTGACCCATAACAAATTTACAGTCTAGAGACATATACCAATAATCTCCTTTTCCCCTATCTGTAATTTATTCCAAATTCCAGCTCCTCCTCTAGACTGTCAGCTTGTTGTACACAGGGAATGCGTCTACCAACTCTGTTGTACTGTGCTCTCCCCAACGCTTAGTACACTGCTCTGTACACAAAGTGCTCAATAAGTACGATTGGATTAATTGACTGTTGAGCCCACAGAGTGTGCAGAATTCCTTCCACTCTCACCTTGTAATGGTGAGAAGTATCTTGGTCTATTGGAGCCCGGGCTTGGGAGGCAGGACCTGGGTTCTAATGCCGGCTCCACCACTTGTCTGCTGTGTGACCTTGGGCAAGTCACTTCACTTCTCTGGGCCTCTGTTACCTCGTCTGGAAAATGGGGATCAAGACTGTGAACCCCATGTGGGACAGGGACTGGGCCCGACCTGATTAGCTTGCATCCATAGCCTGGCGGATTGTGAGCCCGTTGTTGGGTAGGGACCATCTCTATATGTTGCCAACTTGTAGTTCCCAAGCGCTTAGTACAGTGCTTTACACACGGTAAGCGCTCAATAAATACGATCGAATGAATGAGTGGATGAAAGAAGCAGCGTGGCTTAGGGAAGAGAGCAAGAGTTTGGGAGTTAGAGGACGTGGGTTCTCATCCCGGCTCTGCCACTTGTCGGCTGCGTGACCTTGGGCAAGCCACTTCTCTTCTCTGTGCCTCAGTGACCTCATCTGTAAAATGGGGATGAAGACTCTGAGCTCCACGTGGGACAACCTGATTACCTTGTACACACCCCAGAGCTTAGAACAGTGCTTGGCCCATAGTAAGCGCTTAACAAATATGATCATTCTTCTTCTTCTTTCAGGATTTAGAGCTCCTCAGACGGGTTCTGATCCAACTTTGGGAGAAGGTTAAGTGGAATTTATTCCTCAGCACGGGCTGGCTCATCCTCATGGAATATTCCCTGGCCAATTAGAGAGATTTCAGAGCCAAACACCCTCTTCCTCCTCCCTCCAGCTGTCATGGAAAGCCGAGTGGTGTTTTGACAGGTAAATGGACCCTCTCATTAATTACCGAGAAATCTCACGTTAATTGGGGAAGAGCGAACATCCTGTCAGCCCGCGACAGGACATTTGTCGGGGGAAAATTCCCCCGACACGGAGACGGAAATAACCGGAGTCACCCCAGCATCTGTAGGGGAAAGGGCTCGGTTCTGAAGCATTAAAGACAGGTAACCCTGCCGGAGAAATCAAGGAAGGGGGCAGATGGGGAAGACCCCCCGGGGTTTTTCATTCCGGCTAACTGGGAAATATCGACTTTCGACATCCTGAGTGAATTCTTGGAGAGATAATATTCGGAGGAGATTACTGTCTGAAAGGGCCTTGTCAAGCAGAGTGGCTCAGAGGAAAGAGGCCGGGCTTGGGAGTCATGGGATGTGGGTTCTAATCCTGGCTCTGCCACTTGTCAGATGTGTGACTTTGGGCAAGTCACTTAGCCTCTCTGTGCCTCAGTGACCTCACCTGGAAAATGAGGATTAAGACTGTGAG
This sequence comes from Tachyglossus aculeatus, assembly GCF_015852505.1. Taxonomy (NCBI): domain Eukaryota; kingdom Metazoa; phylum Chordata; class Mammalia; order Monotremata; family Tachyglossidae; genus Tachyglossus; species Tachyglossus aculeatus. Next base: position 989,435 of record NC_052072.1, read on the forward strand.
CCCCACATGGGAAAACTTGAGAACTTTGTATCCCTCCCGGTGCTTAGAATAGTGCTTGGCACATAGTAAGCGCATAACAAATATCAATATAATTATTAATAATAATAACAACATTATTATTAATATTTGATGGTATTTGTTAAGTGCTTACTATGTACCAGGCACTGTTCTAAGCACTGGGGTAGATGCAAGGTAATCAGGTTGTCCCACGTGGGGCTCACAGTCTTCATCCCCATTTTACAGATGAGGTCACTGAGGCACCGAGAAGTGAAGGGAGTTGCCTACAGTCACCCAGCAGACAATTGGCGGAACCGGGATTTGAACCCCTGACCTCTGACTCCAAAGCCCGGGATTTTTCCACTGAGCCATGCTCCATATGACTGATGGATTCATACTCTCCAAAGTGCTTGGTACAGTGCTCTGCACATAGTAAGCGCTCAATAAATACCATTGTTTGTCAGCTCAGTGAGGCTAAGCAACACTTTGAGGTCACCCCAGGAAGAAGAAGCGGCAGGATAGCAGTGTGGTGCCTCTGAGAGGGGAGAGAAGCAGGGGGACCTAGTGGTTAGAGCCTGGGTCTGGGATTCAGAGGATCCTGCTTTCTAATTCTGGCTCCGCCACTTGTCTGCTGTGCGACCTTGGGTGAGTGACTTCACTTCTCTGGGCTTCAGTTACCTCCTTTATAAAATGGAGATTAAGGTTGTGACCCCTATGTGGGACAGGGGCTGAGTCCAACTCAATTACTTTGTATCTACCCCAGCTCTTAGTATGGTACCTGGCACATAGTAAGCACTTAATAATAATAATAATAATAATAATAATAATACTAATGGCATTTATTATCATCAATCATCATCAATCGTATTTATTGAGCGCTTACTATGTGCAGAGCACTGTACTAAGTGCTTGGGAAGTACAAATTGGCAACATATAAAGACAGTCCCTACCCAACAGTGGGCTCACAGTCTAAAAGGGGAGACAGAGAACAAAACCAAACATACTAACAAAATAAAATAAATAGAATAGATATGTACAAGTAAAATGAATAAATAAATAAATAGAGTAATAAATATGTACAAACATATATACATATATACAGGTGGTGTGGGGTATATACAGGTGCTGTGGGGAATTAAGCGCTTATTATGTGCAAAGCACTGTTCTAAGTGCTGAGGAGGTTACAAGGTGATAAGGTTGTCCCACGGGGGGCTCACGGTCTTCATCCCCATTTTACAGATGAGGTCACTGAGGCCCAGAGAAGTGAAGTGACTTGCCCAAAGTCACACAGCTGACAATTGCCGGAGCTGGGATTTGAACCCAGGGCCTCTGACTCCAGAGCCCAGGCTCTTTCCTCTGAGCCATGCTGCTTCTCTTAACAAATACCATTGTTGTTATTACTATTATTGTTATTATAGGTCAACAAGGAGGCACACGAAGACTCATTTCTTGTCCCGCTTGGAGGAGAGCAGAGAGCTTATATTGGTGAAGTATAAAAGCATGTAACTCATTGAGTTTTATAATTATTATTACTAATGTCAGTTATTATAATGATACTTGTTAAGCACTTGCAATGTGGCAAGCACTACACTAAGCACTGGGGTAGATATAAGATAATTAGGTTGGACACAGTCCCAGGTCCACAAGGGCAAGGTGGCCAGTGGTTAAGAGCAGGGGCCCGGGAGTTAGAAGGACTTGGGTTCTAGTCCCTTAATAATAATAATAATGTATTAATAATAACATAATACTATAATAAAATATAATATAACATTATAATATATAATATAATATAATATAATAATACTTAATAATGGCGGTATTTGTTAAGCGCTTACTATGTGCAAAACACTGTTCTAAATGCTGGGAGAGATACAAGGTGATCAAGTTGTCCCACTTGGGGCTCAAAGTCTAAATCCCCATTTTACAGACGAGATAACTGAGACACAGAGAAGTTAAGTGGCTTGCCCGAGGTCACACAGCTGACAAGTGGCAGAGCCGGGATTCGAACCCATGACCTCTGACTCCCAAGCCCTCGCTCTTTTCACTGAGCCACGCTGCTTCCGCTCTGTGACCTCGGTGAAGTCACTTCACTTCTCTGGGCCTCAATGACCTCATCTGTCAAACAGGGATGAAGACTGTGAGCCCCACGTGGGAAAGGGACTTTGTCCGACCCGATTAGCTTGTCTCTGCCCCAGTGCTTAGCACAGTGTCTGGCACATAGTGCTTAACAGATACCATAGGAAAAAAAAAACCCAAACAAATCAAGTTCGCAGTCTAAGTCTCTGGAATGTAAGCTTGTGGGCAGGGAATATTCCTGCTGTCCTCTCCCAACCATTTAGAACAGTATTCCGCACACAGTAAGCGCTCAACAAATACTATTGACAGACTGATTGACTAAGCAGAGGGAGAATAGATACTGAATCCCCATTTTACAGTTGAGGAAACTGAGCTACAGAGAAGTGAGACGATTTGCCCAAGGTCCCACTCCCAGCCCCGGCTCTTTCCGCTAGGCCACACTGCTTCTCGATTCCAAATCGCAGCCTTCTAAATAATTACATTTTGGCGGTTGACATTCAGAGTGGGGTTGAAATCTTGACTGTAGGTAGAGGCTAAATAGATTTTGGAAACTTGTTCCTAGAAATTATGGGCATAATTATGGCCTGATGATTTTTTTTTATGGCTTGATGAATATTTGACTATGCTAATGTGTCCCGTGGGGGTGATAGAGTTTGCATTATTATTTGGATGAAAGGAATTACTAGGACAAAAGCCAGGCTGTTTCACGAAGTTCTTCTCCGTCAGTAACAAAATTTGGGGTCACAGAGGGGTACGTGGACTCGCGGAAATTCTCGGGGAGTAGCCTGAACGGATTGAAACACTGGGTGGGTCATAATTCATTCATTCATTCATTCAATTACATTTATTGAGCGCTTACTGTGTGCAGAGCACTGTACTAAGCGCTTGGAAAGCACAATTCAACAACAAAGAGAGACAATCCCTGCCCACAGCGGGCTCAAAGTCTAGAAGGGAATACCCCCCTCAGTCCCCTCCCCTGCTCACCCACTCAGGGCATCTCGGAACTGGGTTCTAATTCCGGCTCCGCCGCTTTTCCGCCGTGTGACCTTGGGCAAATCATTTCACTTCTTGGGGCCTTAATCGCCTCGTCTGGTCACTGACTGATTCTTCTAGGGTCACGGCAGTGGGAACTGGAGGCGAGGATGAAAACGGGATTTCTGGGCCCTCGATTGTTGCAACTGTTGAACCACTGAGGGGGATTCGTTCATTCATTCATTCATTCATATTTATTGAGTCATTCATTCATTCATTCAATCGTATTTATTGAGTGCTTACTGTGTGCAGAGCACTGCTCTAAGCGCTTGGGAAGTACAAGTCGGCAACATATAGAGACGGTCCCTACCCAACATAGGGCTCACAGTCTAGAAGGGGGAGATGGACAGCAAAACAAAACATGTGGACAGTTGTCCAAATCGTCAGAACAAATAGAATTAAAGCTATATGCACATCATTAACAAAATAAATAGTAAATGTGTACAAGTAAAATAGAGTAATAAATCTGTACAGATATATATACAGGTGCTCTGGGGAGGGGAAGGAGGTAGGGCGGTGGGGATGGGGAGGAGGAGAGGAAAAAGGGGGCTCAGTCTGGGAAGGCCTCCTGGAGGGGGTGAGCTTTCAGTAGGGCTTTGAAGGGAGGAAGAGAGCTAGTTTGGTGGATGTGCGGAGGGAGGGCATTCCAGGCCAGGTGGAAGACGTGGGCCGGGGGTCATCATCATCAATCGTATTTATTGAGCGCTTACTGTGTGCAGAGCACTGTACTAAGCGCTTGACGAATTGGGGGTCGACGGCGGGACGGGCGAAAATGAAGCACAGTGAGGAGGTTAGCGGCGGAGGAGCGGAGGGTGCGGGCTGGGCTGGAGAAGGAGAGAAGGGAGGTGAGGTAGGAGGGGGCGAGGGGATGGACAGCCTTGAAGCCGAGAGAGAGGAGTTTTTGATTGATTTGTAGGTTGACAGGCAGCCACTGGAAATTTTTGAGGATGGAGAAGGGGTTCCCCTGGGAGTTAAAGGACCAAGAGGTGCAGAAGGAATTCTATTTATTTTTATTCATGATGTGTATACATCTATAATTCTATTTATTTATAACACTACTGATGCCCGTCTACTTGTTTTGAGGCCTGTCTCCCCCCTTCTAGACTGTGAGCCCATTGTGGGCAGGGATTGTCTCTATTTATTGCTGAATTGTACTTCCCAAGCGCTTAGTACAGTGCTCTGCACACAGTAAGCACTCAGTAAATACGAGTGAATGAGTGAATGCGTGAATAAATGAAGCAGTGTGGCCTAGTGGATAGAGCCTGGGCCCGGGAGTCGGAAGGATCTGGGTTTTAATTCCTGCTCCGCCACTTGTCTGCTGTGTGACCTTGGGCAAGTCACTTCTCCGGCCCTCAGTTACCTCCTCTATAAAATGGTGATTGAGACCATATCCAACCTGATCACCCTGTATCTACACCAGCGCTTAGAAAAGTGCCTGGCACATAGTAAGTGCTTAACCAATACCATTTAAGAAAAAGCAAAGAAAGAATTTTGTTCACCTCGTCCAAGTCTTTTGAATGGAGATCGTTTGTATTGTCCAATTTTAATAATGCTCACCAGTGCTAAGGTTCATTCAATCATATATATATATATATTAATGACATTTATTAAGCGCTTACTATGTGCAAAGCACTGTTCTAAGCGCTGGGGAGGTTACAAGGTGATCAGGTTGTCCCACATGGGGCTCACAGTCTTCATCCCCATTTTACAGATGAGGAAACTGAGGCACAGAGAAGTTAAGTGACTTTCCCAAAGTCACACGGCTGACAAGTGGTGGAGCGGGGATTTGAACCCGTGACCTCTGACTCCAAAGCCCATGCTCTTTTCACTGAGCCACGCTGCTTCTCTGTTGAGTGCTTACTGTGTGCAGAGCACTGTACTAAGTACTTGGGAGAGTATAATATAACAATAAACAAACACATTCCCTGCCCACCACAGGCTTATAGTCTAGAGGGGAAGATTGACTATTGAAACACACTTTTTGTGGTATTTGTTGAGCACTTACTATGTGCCGGTCACTGTACTAAGCGCTGGGGTAGATACCACACAGTGCCTGTCCCACATGGGGCTCACAGTCTTCCTCTTATCTTTGATCTAGATTTATAGCAAGCCAATGATGGGCCATAAACTCATGTATCATCCTAGTCTAGAAAAAGTATTTGAATAAATTGATTTTGTTTTGGATTTTATTTTTAAATGCCTGAAGTACAGCACTTGGCTGCTTTATTTGCTTGCTTAATGCTGATTGCCTGATTGCTAGCATTTCCACTTAACCTTTAAGAAATCCTCCTCCTCTAGATTCTTACATTCCCAGCGGATAAATTGAAATCATCAATCTGTCCTACTTAAGAAAACTTATTCTTTTAAAATCCTGTTCAGTATCTCATATCAGTCAATTGATCAATTACAATTTTAAAATCATATATGTTCAGCGCTTACTACGTGTCAGGCATGGTACTAAGAGCTGGGGTGGAAAAATGCTAATCAGTTTGGACACAATCCATGTCCCACATAATAATAACAGCCATATTGAGTTTTAAATTTGCCTTTTAAGACTGTCTTTATATTTCCCTCCTAAACCCAGGGGTGAAAAAGATTATTCATTCCTTCAATTAAATCGTACTTATTGAGCACTTACCGTGTGCAGAGCACTGGACTAAGCACTTGGGAAAGTACAATTCATTAATAAAAAGGGACAGTCCCTAACTTGCAGTAATAATAATAATAATGATGGCATTTGTTAAGTGCTTATTATGTGCGAAGCACTGTTCTAAGCGCTGGGGGGGATTCAAGGTGATCAGGTTGATCCACATGGGGCTCACAATCTTAATTCCCATTTTACAGATGAGGTAATTGAGGCTCGGAGAAGTTAAGTGACTTGCCCAAAGTCACACAGCAGTATTTGTGCTTTACTCAATACCTACATTCATTTTCCATTGAAAAACCATCCAAAATGAAACTGGTCCTTCATATTTATATACGATTTCACCATAACTACATCTGTTATGATTTGAGGAGTCATTTTTTTTTTAATGGTATTTGTTAAGCGCCAAGAGTCAGGCACTCTACTAAGCGCTGGGGTAGATGCGAGCTAATCAGGTTGGATAGAGTCCAAGATCCACATGGGGTTCACAGTCTTGACAAATCCGACAGACGCATGAGGTAACTGAAGCCCAGAGAAGTGAGGTGACTTGCCCAAGGTCACACAGCAGACAAGCGATTTCAAATAAGCTTGTCATTATCCTCTATTCTTTGAGAAGCATCCTCTACTCATTGAAAAGCAATGTGGCTCTTTCGAGCACGGGCTTTGGAGTCAGAGTTCATGGGTTCAAATCCTGGCTCTGCCAATTGTCAGCTGTGTGACTTTGGGCAAGTCATGTAACTTCTCTGGGCCTCAGTTTACCTCATCTGTAAAATGGGGATTAAGACTGTGAGCCCCCCGTGGGACAACCTGATCATCTTGTAACCTTCCCAGTGCTTAGAACAGTGCTTTGCACATAATAATCACTAAATAAATGCCATTATTATTATTATTATTACTCTTCTCTCTGCCCATCCGCCAAGCTAGCTCTCTTCCTCCCTTCAAGGCCCTATTGAGAGCTCACCTCCTCCAGGAGGCCTTCCCAGACTGAGCCCCTTCCTTCCTCTCCCCCTCGTCCCCCCTCCATCCCCCCTTCTTACCTCTTTCCCTTCCCCACAGCGCCTGTATATATGTATATGTGTTTGTACACATTTATTACTCTATTTATTTATTTATTTATTTATTTATTTTACTTGTACATATCTATTCTATTTATTTTATTTTGTTAGTATGTTTGGTTTTGTTCTCTGTCTTCCCCTTTTAGACTGTGAGCCCACTGTTGGGTAGGGACTGTCTCTATATGTTGCCAATTTGTACTTCCCAAGCGCTTAGTACAGTGCTCTGCACATAGTAAGCGCTCAATAAATACGATTGATGATGATGATGATGATGATTCAACCTGTACATTCAATCTGTCACCAAATCCTATTCAATCTGTCACCAAAACCTCTCAGTTCAACCTTCATGGCATCACTAAACTCCCCCCTCTCCCCTCTCTCCAAACTGCAACCACATCATCATCATCATCATCATCATCATCATCATCATCATCATCATCAATCGTATTTATTGAGCGCTTACTATGTGCAGAGCACTGTACTAAGCGCTTGGGAAGTACAAATTGGCAACATATAGAGACAGTCCCTACCCAACAGTGGGCTCACAGTCTAAAAGGGGGGGAGTCTAAAAGGCGGGGGGGAGTATAAAAGGGAGGGGGCCCACATTAGTCCAAGCTCTTATCCTGTCCCTCCTGGATGACCGCCCCAGCCTCTTTGCTGTCCTCCCTGCCTCCTGTCTCTCCCCACTCCGGTCAGTTCTTCCCCCTGCTGCCCAAATCATTTTTCTCCAAACCGTTCAGGCCATGTTTCCCCAGTCCTCAGGATATTCCGGCTGTTGCCCACCCCGCCTCCGCAGACTGTGAGCCCACTGGTGGGTAGGGACCGTCTCTATATGTTGCCAACTTGTACTTCCCAAGCGCTTAGTACAGTGCTCTGCACACAGTAAGCGCTCAATAAATACGATCGATTGAACGGATGAATGAATTGAACAGAAACTCATCACCATCAACTTTAATCCCCTCAATCCCCTTGTCCCCTCCTACCTCACCTCATCGCTCTCCTATTCTAACCCAGCCCGCTCACTTTGCTCCTCTAATGCCAGCCTACTCGCTGTGCCTCCGTCTTGCCCGTCTCGCCGCCGAACCTTCGCCCACGTCCTACTTCTATCCTGAAATGCCCTCCCTCCTCAAATCTCGCAGACAATGTCTTTCCCTATTTTCAAAGCCTTACTGAAGGTCCATCTCCTCCAAGAGGCCTTCCCTGACTAAGCCCTCCTTTCGCCCATGTCTTACTTCTATCCTGAAATGCCCTCCCTCCTCAAATCTCACAGACAATGTCTTTCCCTATCTTCAAAGCCTTACTGAAGGCCCATCTCCTCCAAGAGGCCTTCCCTGACTAAGCCCTCCTTTCTTCTTCTCCCACTCCCTTCTGAGTCACACTTGAAGTCAGATTAGAACTCAGAACTCCACCTTGTAACCTCCCCAGTGCTTAGAACAGTGCTTTGCTCATAGTAAGCGCTTAATAAATGCCATCATTATTATTAGTGCCCTTTATTCACCTCTCCCAGCCTTTATGTCCATATCCTTAATTCATTTATTTAATCAATCAATCAATCAATCAATCATATTTATTGAGCGCTTACTATGTGCAGAGCACTGTACTAAGCGCTTGGGAAGTACAAATTGGCAACACATAGAGACAGTCCCTACCCAACAGTGGGCTCACAGTCTAAAAGGGGGAGGCAGAGAACAAAACCAAACATACTAACAAAATAAAATAAATAGGATAGATATGTACAAGCAAAATAAATAAATAAATAAATAGAGTAATAAATATGTACAACCATAACATTTATATTATGCTATATTATGTTATGTTATATTATAACATAACATTTATATTAATGTCTGTCTTCCCTTCTAGACTATAAGCTCTCTGTGGGCAAGGAGCATGTCTACCGATGCAGTTATACTGTACTCTCCCAAGCGCTTAGTAATAATAATAATAATAATGGCATTTGTTAAGCGCTTACTATGTGCAAAGCACTGTTCTAAGCGCTGGGGAGGTTACAAGGTGATCAAGTTGTCCCACGGGGGGCTCGCAGTCTTAATCCCCATTTTACAGGTGAAGGCCAGAGAAGTTGTGACATGCCCAAAGTCACCCAGCTGACAATTGGCGGAGTCTGGATTTGAACCCATGACCTCTGACTCCAAAGCCCAGGCTCTTTCCACTGAGCCCCGCTCAGAACGATGATGGTATTTGCTGAGCGCTTACTATGTGTCGAGCACTGTTTAAAGCGCTGGGGTAAATATAAATTAATCCGGTTGGGCCCAGTCCCTGTCCCACATGGGGCTCACAGTCTTTATCCCCATTTTACAGATGAGATAACTGAGGCCCAGAGAAGCTAAGTGACTTGCCGAAGGTCACACAGCAGACAGGTGGCAGGGTTGGGATTAGAACCCAGGTCTTTCTCATTTTACTTGTACCTATCTATTCTATTTATTTTATTTTGTTAGTATGTTCGGTTTGTTCTCTGTCTCCCCCTTCTAGACCGTGAGCCCACTGTTGGGTAAGGGCTGTCTCTAGATGTTGCCAGCTTGTACTTCCCAAGCGCTTAGTACAGTGCTCTGCACACAGTAAGCACTCAATAAATACAATTGATTGATTGATTGACTGATTCCCAGGACCGGGCTCTGTCCACTAAGGCCAAACTGCTTCTCAGCATACGGTGCTCTGCGCACAGTAAGCTCTCAATCATCATCGTCAATCGTATTTATTGAGCGCTTACTATGTGCAGAGCACTGTACTAAGCGCTTGGGAAGTACAAATTGGCAACATATAGAGACAGTCCCTACCCAACAGTGGGCTCACAGTCTAAAAGTCTCAATGAATATGACTGACCGATTGATTGAAACGAGTCTTTCCTTTTTCCAAACGGTAGAACAGTTTGCGGCTATTTACTCATTTGGAGGCATTTTATGTAGATGCTTAATGAGTGTTCGGTGCTGTTGAAGAACATTGTGAAGATGAATTGGCTGGTTCCGCGGGAATTGCTATGTAATTCCAAATCACAGCCTTTTGTGCTAAATTTCTACCTAGCCTGTAAAAGTCCATTTAGCACCTAGGTATATACAGGCAAATTCAATCCTGGTTTATAGTGCCGCTCTTCAGGGTTTATATTCCCGTGGATTTACATCACTATTAATTATTTCTTTTTTTATTATTCATTTGTCCACACGCCTGCTCTGACGGAGATTAGGCCTTTATGTTCGAAGAAGATGCCTTTGATGGCATCTTCATGTATATATGTTTGTACATATTTATTACTCTATTTATTTATTTATTTTACTTTATTTTACTAAGCGCTTAGTACAGTGCTCTGCACATAGTAAGCGCTCAATAAATACGATTGATTGATTGATTTACTTGTACACATCTATTCTATTTATTTCATTTTGTTAGTACGTTTGGTTTTGTTCTGTCTCCCCGTTTTAGACTGTGAGCCCACTGTTGGGTAGGGACTGTCTCTGTATGTTGCCAACTTGGACTTCCCAAGCGCTTAGTACAGTGCTCTGCACACAGTAAGCGCTCAATAAATACGATTGATCGATTGATTGATTTATGAGCGTGTCTGTAGCTGAAAGGGCCAGGGAGCGATTCTTAGTGCAGGTCACATTGGACACACAAAAGTGGCTGCCCCTTATTGGGTTGCATTGTGGGTGGGTGTTTTTCTGGTGGTATTTATTAAGCGCCTACTATGTAACCAGCACTGCACTAAGCACTGGGATTGATACAAGATTTTTTTTTTTAATGGCATTTATTAAGCGCTTACTATGTGCAAAGCACTGTTCTAAGCCCTGGACACAGTCCATGTCCCACATGGGGCTCACAGTCTCAACCTCAATTTTACAGATGGGGTAACTGAGGCCCAAAGAAGTAAAGTGACTTGCCCAAGGTCACACAGCAGAGTTGTGGCGGAGCTGGGATTAAAGCTGGGCTGTATCCTCTAGGCCACACTGCTTCTCTGTTGTTGTCAATCAGTCGATCAATGGTATTTATTGAGTGCTTACTTGTGTGCACAATCAATGGTATTTTTTGAGTGCTTACCGTGTGCAGAGCACTGTACTAAGTGTTTGGGAGAGTCCAATAGAACAGGTTTAATAGACGTGTTCCCTGTCCACAACAAGCTTACAGTCTAGAGATGAGCTGACACCAAATATTTGCTCACTGGCCAAAGTTGTTTCCCTGCAGCTGTGCAAAGACTAGAGTGTTCATTCTTTCACTTACAGCACTGGAAGATCTTGGAAAACAAAGAACTTGGAATCAATCAATCAATCAATCGTATTTATTGAGCGCTTACTGTGTGCAGAGCACTGTACTAAGAGACGAGAAGCAGCGTGGCCTAGCGGATAGAACCCGATCCTGGGAGCCAGGCAGACCTGGGTTCAAATCCCGGCTCCGCCACTTGTCCACTGGGTGACCTTGGGCAGGTCACTTCTCTGTGCCTCAGTTGCATCATCCGTCAAATGGGGATTAAATCCTACTCCCTCCTACTTAGGCTGTGAGCCCCACATGGGACAGGGAGTGTGCCCGACCTGATTAATTTGTATCTACCCCTGCGTTTAGTACAGTGCCTGACATATAGTAAGCACTCAACAAATACCACACACACAAAAAATGAGGGGGTGGTTGGGTTTCCATCCTGGCCATGGGGCTCTGACAGGTATGATCATTGTACCGCAAACTAAGGATGAATAAATACCACTATGGGAAGGTATTTGAATGCATCCTTCTATTGGTTAATAATAATAATAATAGCATTTATTAAGTGCTTACTATGTGCAGAGCACTGTTCTAAGCGCTGGGGAGGTGACAAGGTGGTCAGGTTGTTCCACAGGGGACTCACAGTCAGAGAAGCAGCGTGGCTCAGTGGAAAGAGCATGGGCTTTGGAGTCAGAGGTCATGGGTTCAAATCCAGGCTCTGGCAATTGTCAGCTGTGTGACTTTGGGCAAGTCACTTAACTACTCTGTGCTTCAGTTACCTCATCTGTAAAATGGGGATTAAGACTGTGAGCCCCCCGTGGGACAACCTGATCACCTTGTAACTTCCCCAGCGCTTAGAACAGTGCTTTGCACATAGTAAGAGCTTAATAAATGCCATTATTATTAATCCCCATTTTACAGATGAGGTAACTGAAGCCCAGAGAAGTTAAGTGACTTGACCAAAGTCACACAGCTGACAGTTGGCGGAGCTGGGATTTGAACCCATGACCTCTGATTCCAAATCCCATGCTCTTTCCACTGAGCCACGCTGCTTCTCCTAATATGACTCTCTGTTCTGCTGATTTATTTGAGCCCAGAGAAAGTCACACCAAACGCCCGGTTAAGCTTTCTTAAAGTTTGATATTTCTACCTGGCTGCAGTCTAGGACATTGGTCAAGAGATTGAGAATTTGAATTACTCTGGATCTAATAATAACCATATTTGTGGTCTAAGCACTTCCTATGTACTAAGCGTTGGGGTAGATTCTAAATTTAGCCCCTGACCCACACAGGGCTCACAGTCCAAGTAGGATGGAAAACCAGTTTTAACCTCATTTTACCGGCGAGGAAACCGAGGCACAGAGAAGTGGAGCGATTTACCCAAGGTTGGGACTGCCCGAAAGACAAACAGATGGGTTTTGGAGCAAAGGAAACCAAAGGGGTCCTTGGAAGTCCTTTTAGACTGTAAGCCCACTGTTGGGTAGGGACTGTCTCTATATGTTGCCAACTTGTACTTCCCAAGCGCTTAGTACAGTGCTCTGCACACAGTAAGCACTCAATAAAGCGCTTTATGGGAGAAGCAGCGCGGCTCAGTGGAAACAGCACAGGCTTTGGAGTCAGAGGTCATGGGTTCATATCCCGGCTCCACCACTTGTCAGCTGTGTGACTTTGGGCAAGTCACTTCACTTCTCTGGGCCTCAGTGGCCTCATCTGTAAAATGGGGATGAAGACTGTGAGCCCCCCTTGGAACAACCTGATCACCTTGTAACTTCCCTAGTGCTTAGAACAGTGCCTTGCACATAGTAAGCGCTTAATAAATGCTATTATTATTAATAAATACGATTGATTGATTGATTGATTGATTGGAAGGCCAGATGGCTCGTCTTAGATGAGCATATTTTGGGCACATCACCAGGAGGAATGATTCTCTGGAGAAGACACTCATGCTAGGAAAAGTCCAGGGAAAACGTGGAAGAGGCAGCCTGGCACGTAGATGGAGAGAGACCGTAACGACGATAACGGAAGAATCGTTAGAAAGGTTGAGGATTATGCCCGAGGAC